>NW_008586189.1:0-14956 GCF_000691845.1 Merops nubicus | reverse complement strand
CACTCTTTCTTAGCTCCCATCCCTACCTTCAGTTCAGATATAAAAAGAATTGCCATGATGGAAGAAAATGACTACTTACTCATACAACTCAACTCCTTCACAATCTCCAGATTAAACATGCCGTCAGAGGCTGTCTGAAGTACCTGTATCTCCACTGAGAGGTCCTGCAGATTGCAAGGTTATTTTTGAGTCAGATAACAAAGAAAAGCTATGCAGGCAAACAGATGTGGTCAGATCTTCCACCCTAAGCATTTACAATCTGATCTTGATTGAATGCATATGCTGGTTTTGATTTCTCTGTTTACATACTGACAGCTATACATGCATATTCTTCTGGCTGTTCATGGAAGATCAGAATATCTTTGCAACTGCAGCAAAAGATTCCTCATCCTTTTTTCTTTTTCTTATTCTTGTCTTTTTTCTTTCTTCTTCATTTTTCTTTTTTTTTTTTTTAATTGAACAAAGGTGATTAATATTCATTGTAGAGAAAATGATAAGTTACTGTGTTTACTACTGCAACGGATATTTAATCATAAGCAAATACTAATGGACTGGAGTAGGATTAGCCATGAAGTAAGATATTTCTTCCAATTGCAAACAGACTATTTGCCAACACTTTTGAGTTCTGTCTGTATTTGTGCTCCTGAAAGCAGACACAGATTTATTTTTTCTTTTAAAGTCAGAGAGATAGTTCCCAGGGCAAATGAATGACAGTGGCTATACAATAACAGGTTCAAAGCAACTGGAAAAACGTGAAAGATAGAATCATAAAATGGTTTGGGTTGGAAAGGACTGTTAAAGGTTGTCTAGTCCAACCCCACTGCAGCCAGCAGGTACATGTTCAACTAGAAGAGGTTGCTTAGAGGGCCATACAACTTGACCTTAAATGTTTCCAAGTATAAGGCATATTCCATCTCTCTGGGTAACCTATTCCAGTGTTTCACCACTCCCATTGTAAAAAAAAATTCTTCTTTGTATCTAGTCAAAATCTACCATTTTAGTTTAAAAACAGTAGCCCTTGCTCTGTTGCATCAAGGTCTCCTAAAAAGAGTGTCCCCACCTTAGGCCCCCTTTAAGCATTTAAAAGCTGAAATAAGGTCTTCCCAGCACCGCCTTTTCTTCAGGCTGAACAACCCCAACATTCTCAGCCTTTTTTCATAGCAGAGGTGTTCCAGCTTTCTCATTATTTTTGTGGCTCTCCTCTGGTCCTTCTTCAACAGGTTTATGTCTTGTGCTGAGGGTTCAAGAGATGGACACAATACTCCAGATGGAGTCTCATGAGAGAGAAGAATCATCTCCTTTAACCCGTTGGCCATACGTGTTTTGATACAGCCCAGGATCCATTTTTTTTCTGGCTTGTGAGCACACATTGCTGGGTCATGTCCAGCTTTTCATCTGCCAGTACCCCCAAGTACTTCTCTGCAGGGATTCTCTCAATCACATCATCCCAAACTTGTATTGGGGATTGCCTTGATGCAAGCGCAGGACCTTGCACTTGGCCTTGTTGAACCTCATGAAGTTCACAAGGGCCCACTTATCAGTCTTGTCCAGGTCACTCTGGATGACATCCCAACCCTCCGCTGTGTCAAACGCACCACTCAGCTTGGCATGTCATCTCCAAACTAACTGACGGTGCACTTGATACCGCTGTCTGTGTTATTGATGAAGCTATTAAAGAACGCAGGTCCCAGTACAGACCCCTGAGTGACATCATTTGTCACCAATCTCCATCTGGACACCGAGCCATTAACCACTACATTCTGGATGAAACCATTCAACCAATTCCTTATCCACTCTACAGTCCACCCATCAAATACATATCTCTCCATTTAGAGAGCAGGATATTGTGGGGGACTGAGTTAAAGGCTTTGAAGAATCCATATTCTTTTCCCCGAGGTCCATTTCCCAGAGGATCCAATTGACTAAATGTTTGAGGAGCTGGAAGCTTGCTTTCCTAAAATTTAGGGTCCTGACTTTACTCTTCACCTGTGTCTCATCCATCAGGACTGTGAACTTCACCAGTGTGTAAGCACGGCCACCCAGGCAGCCTCAAATCTTGACATCACCAATTAGGTCACTTGCACTGGTGACCATGAGGTCACCCAAAATTGACACCAGCCATGGAGTCATATATTAATAGACTTTGTCCATCTATTTCTTCCAATGTTACCGCCTGAAACTAGAAGGAGAGAGGAAAAAATAACCTGTGCCCCAGATTCCTTTACCAACTGTCCCAAGACACTGAAGTTTCTTTTGAGCACTCTTGGACTATGAGTTGCAGCTTTATCTCCACCTACATGGAAGATCAGTAATAGGCAATAAGCTGAGTGCCATACCAACCTAGGAAGTCTCCTAGTGATGTCCTTAATCTCAGCCCCAGGGAGGCAGCAGACTTCCCTATGAGGAGGGTCTGTACAGCATATTGGACCCGCTGTTCCCCTCTGAAAGGAGGTGCCTACCACTCTTCTTTTCTTCTTTGTGGAGGTGGTTGCAATATGGGGTGGGTCAGCCTTTCTGACCTTGGAGACACCTTTGGTGTAGGTGGACCATCATCCATATCCTCCACTGACCAAAATTCCACATCCACATCTTCATACCTGTTGTACAGAGGAACCTGATGGGGGAAGATGGGCAAAAAGAGAGTTCACTTGCCTACTCAAGCATGGACTTGCCTCCATTAATACAGTTCATTTAGGCTACTGACTTCCAGCTAGTGAGGAGAGGGTACCGGGTACCCTTGATCTTGGGTATTTCCTGGTGGGTTCTCCTTTTATGTCTCAGGGAAAGCAGAGCTGGGCTCCAGTGGTTTATCCCTTGTTCAGCCTCCTGGATATTCCTTAACCTTTCTACTCTTCTTGTAGCTCTGTCACCAGGCTGAGCAAGATCATCCACCTGGTAACACCCCAAACAGCTTTCTTACTACTGCCACCAATTACCATTGAAAGACTGCACTCTCTGCAACCCGTGACCTGGATGACTGTATGTTTTTGTAGGAGCTCTGGGTTGCCACACCCCTTCTGGTGAGTATAGAGAACATAGCTTTCTGCCAGGTCGACACCATAGCTAAGCTCCTTCTGAGAGGGTGGTGACCATCAACAGAACTTATCTCTTGACCTGGCAGAACTTCAGTGCCACTCCTCCATGCAAACTGCTGTGCCATGCTCTGGTTGCCTGCTGTGGTTGCAGAGCTCCCCAGGGCCTTCTTTTATAGGCGTGGGGTTGGTTGTGGTTGCCCTGTCAATGTCAGCACCTCCTGTGAGAACTGCCAGCTCCTGGTGGGTCTCTGTGGTCCTTTGGGGTTTTCCTACCTCAGGACGTATGAGGAAGTGAGGTGTTATACCAGTGAAATTGTGGCATGGAAGACTCTTCAATGAAAAAAGCAACTGTACTATAGCTTGAGCCTTGATGGCTCATCCTTGATGGAATGCATAATTCTAGTTCTTTCATTGTCATTCCACTCCTGTTTCCAGGTCATTATGACTGTGATAGACTTTAAACCTCACAGAAGAAAATTCAGAGAACAGTGAAATATTTTAAAAATGCTTCGGTTTGGCGTGCCTTAATGTACTTGTTGACCTGGAACTGCTATCAGAGAATGGTGCTCAAACTGGCATTTTTGCAAAATGGAAGTGGGTGCACTGAACAAAATTATGGGATCCTGGGGGAACTCAACCCACAAACAGCAGAATAGAAAGCTTGCAGAAAATCTCAGCTGCAGGACAGAAAAGGAATTTGCTTCTCCTGTTCCTTAGGATTCTACAACCCGTAGTCTAAAATGCATTCTGAACTTCATAGATGCTGTGAGAATACTCAAAAGCTTAAGATCCTTATGAGATCTTAACACCTCCCACCCAGAAACATTAAGTTAAAAGATTGGTTTACAGCCTACAGAAATAAAATACTAAGCATTTGATTGAAATTGCATGCTATAACAGTGACAAATTTAAGAAGAAAATATAGTTTATCAAATTCTAACTGCCAAGAAATATAAATGTCTCCAAATGAGGCACAAGTTATAGGACCTTCAATGCAGGCCTGCACTGAAGACTGGCATTCCCCCAAAGTAGCTCTGTGATAATGTCTGAAAAAATTCTTAATCTGTGTGTAGGAAGTATGCTGATGTAGTATCCAGTCAGATCCATTGTTTCACAGAGAACTGGATATTCCCCAAACCAGACTGTCAGCAAGACTCTAGCTTAAAAGTTATGAGTATTGCTAAACTATTCTTAATTTGTTTGAGGGGCAGATTTCATTTTAGATGAAAAGAAAATAAAAAATTTGCAACCGCCCTTGAGAATCTTGTTGGAGTTTCTGAGCCTTCTGCATACATTTTTTTGCTGTTTTAAAAGGAAATTGTTTATGCAAAAACTGGCCAAGAGATACAGCTCTGTTGGTGGCCATCTTTAAACTCCTGTGTCGAGCAGTACAGCAGTACTGGCAAAATTCCTAAGCCTGCAAAGGACCACATTACTGTGTGTCATTCTCTGGACCGTGGTAAACATTTTTCTCTCTGGAGCGCTGGAGAAGCCTTATGTGCCAGCTTAGTTAAGTGGCTGTGATGCTTAAAAGAGGGAAAGAAAAAATCCAGCTACGTAAAGAGGCCTGATACAGGTTTGGAGTACTTAGAAGAATGGTTTTGGTCATAACTAACCCACATGGCAAGATTTTCCCCATCTTAAAAAGGTGTTTTGTTTAGGAGTTTGTGTTCGGCAGAAGCCTCTTTCAGATGTAGAAAACTTAGCTGGAGCAAAAAGTGACTCTGGCTTAAAGACAAGTTTCCATCTTTAGAAGACTAGGTGCATAGAGCTTGAAAACGATGCAGGAGTTCACATTAACGCAGATAAATTAGGGTTCACCATGGAAAAAAAGCATTCTCTAAATCTGCATTCTCTTTTAACACTACTAATTTTTTTCTGAATACAAGGGTTTGGTTGAAGCTATGAAGAAGTTTATAAATCGCCATTACCATTCCCTCAAGGGTTAATTTTTATTTATTTATTTATTTATTTTTTTTAAAGAGTGTATTTATGATATGGCTATTTAGAAATACACATATTACTAGTAATATAAATATTATCTTATTTATCAAACCATCTTCATCAAATCACCCTCTGTGAAGCTGAAAAGAGATTTGAGTGAAAATCATGGAGATCTCTAAGAATATCTTCAAAAAAATCCATACTTTTCAAAGTTTCATGAAATAAGATTGAAAATTTACTTCCTGTGCTTTAGAGTTGCCACTGTCTAGGCTGTATTTTTCACACTGTGTACACAGAAAGCATATACACCTTTTACTTCATAAATTTGATTTTAAAATGTTCCAAAAGATGTTGTCATACCACAATATACTTTAGGAAGATAAGAAAGAATCCTACAATTTTTTTATTTTTTTTTAAATTTAACAATATCTAACAGCATCACAAAAGATATGTATTACAGTATTTCTATATGGAGATACATAAGTGGGACATATTGAACTGAGCCAATGCCAGCTATCTTAATTATATACATTTCAATGTTATGTCTAGCTATATATATGTATCTATGTAAAAAACAAACAAACAAACAAACAAAAACAACAAAAAACCCTGTTATAACTGTCTAGATATTCATCTTGATATGACTTTACATTTATGCTGTTATTCTCTGATGATTCTCTGTGATAGTCTGAAGAGAAAATTTAGCAGAGTTTACCCCCAGCTATATTGTTAAAAACATCCTAGAGTTGTAAAACCAAATTTTTGAAATTTTAAATTTCACAAGAAAAGACTCCCTTGCAACATTGCATCGCCTTCATTTTGATTATAGTTGCAAACTCTGAGAATGGCCAACCACGGTCTTGGCAAGCAAATGGTTTCCCAGATACTCTTATGAACCAGTTAACCCATGCTTGCCACCACTTCAATAGGAAAACTAGGCTGACTTTGTCTTCCTTCACATTGACTGTCTCTTCCCCATTCTTTCCACAGGCACAGCAAGACTCCAACTGAACTTTGCTTTTGTTCTGCACTGTTGCACTTACCCAACAAAGGCATCACAACCATCATATCAGCTGAATCACTGCTTGGCTTGATATTAGTATGGACACGTCTCCTGCAGCAAGTGCTGACAGACCTGAACTCTTTCTGCCTGCCTTCCTTGCTGCCTGGGTGAAGCCAGGTCTAGTCCAGAAACTTGTATCACAATTTGTTTTCTATAGATAATACACACTACCTGCAGGTTTTGGCAGGAAGTTGTTATCATAAGTTCAAAACGTTCTCCAAACAGTGGACAAAACCACTTCTCACCCAAATGGATCTTATTCTGAGCTTAAACTACTACTGTGTTGTGTAATACATAAACTGTAGTGAAAATCTCATTTGGTTAAGCTTTCTTCAAAGCTGTGATACCAAAAGTGTGCTAAAAGCTGCTAGAGATTTGTGGGTTTGAACTCTTAATTGTCTGTCTTTCCTGTCACCTCCCACTCACCCTAAAGAAAGCAGGCAGTCTAGTTTTCTCTAAAAAAGCCAAAAGAAGCCAAATGCAAAAGAATGCTAATACTAATTTGAGAAAACTCTTTCTCCTACATATTTGGGGTTCACACTGAAAACATTTCCCCCTTCTCATTATATTTAGTTGGTTTTTCTGCCTTTGGGCCTGTTGCTTCTTCATCTCATTGCCTTGGTTCCCACCACACTGTCACACCCAGCTGTATTTTGTAGCTCTGCTTTGTGGAGCTACTATGAGAAGTATGTTTTGTTTTGCAGATGGCATTTATGCTATTATAAAACCAAACCAAGTGTTTATGGTCTGTATGTGTAAAAAGAAGCCACTAGATTGGGTGGAACTGGATCATAAGAGAGACCTTGACTGATGTGGTGGCTGTTTCCTGAGTGACCTGCAACGGCAGTGAGAGGAGGCAGTGCAAGAATGTGCAGTTGCTAAACCTGAACTGTAGTGACAGTCTTGTCTTTTATTTAGTCATTTTGTCTCTCATTTTATTTAGTGGTTTTTCTCTCTCTGTCCTTCTGGAAAATGATATAAAATGTAAACCAGAAGGAAATTCGCTTATTCCCTTATTTAAATAACCACAGCATACATTCAGTTTTTAATTAAATATGTACTTTTTGTTATGTTCAAGTGGAAAAGGCAGTAGTTTTTAATCCACTTGAGATGAAGATGACAGTTAACTCTAACAATTCCATTTTTTTTTAAAAAATATTTAAAAATATTATCCAATTATGCTGTAATATCTCTAAAACATCCGGGATTATGCCCCTTCTACAGTTTGTGCATTGAATAGTTCCATGCACGGCAGATATGTGGTAGAAGTTATGATGCATCTCCAAGTTTATTTAAATCTACCGGCCTGTTGCTGTCACACAATGCCTACTCATGCTACTGAGGAAAAAATCTGAAAACATACACATCTGTGTAAAATTCAAGCATTATGCTGAAGTGCACATTGTGTAATGCAATACAGCTTAATTCACATATGCATGAGATGAAATATAGACCTCTCTCATCAGCTCTTCATTACTTGAGGTAAAGAAGAAATGTTAGAGAACCAGGCTTTTTCTTAACCCAAAATAAGGCAAGTATTTCACTACTCAGGACAGGATAAAAATCTTCCTGTCTGACTTGACGTGGTTTTTGTTAAGTCATGTTTAGCAGCAGCAGTTCAGCTGGAAATGATTCTGTAATACATATTTCCCAGAGGAGATTTATGACCTCAAGTGTGGTGCATTATTAGAGATGAGCACATGCAAACACTCTGCCCTGTACCAAACAAGTGTCATAAGACATTCACGTGGCCTTGAGGCCAAGAATTCACATTGAGTCAGTTAAGATCTGGGCTGGAGCTAATAAGTTCAACTAAACCTGAGCTACTGACTTAACTTGGGTTTTTTGGCAAAACAAGTGCATGAAATATTGCTGCCTTCTCCTTTTGTCTGCAGTCAGGGTGGTGTCTTCCTTGTGTGTGTGGTAGGGGCTCCTGGCCAACGCTGGCTTTCAAAACAGATTCCATTTTCACTCCTCATACACCTGTTTTGAGGTATCCCAGGAACTGATCCTGGCTGTCCTGTCCTTGTGTTCTGCATTCTGTCTTGTATGCTGCTGAGCCACCTCCATGAGGAACCACTGGGGTAGTTTTGCAAGGCTCTCTGGGCTGCTCTTGTGTGGAGCCAAAGTGGTTCCAGCAAGGTTTATTAATTTTGACTCCATTCTTTGGGCAAGCAGCCAGACAATTTCCAAAAATGCAGGTCACACCAAAGAGAAAACTTTTGTCTGCCTGTGTCTCTGTGTCTGTCTGTCCATTTGTCTGCATGTGTCCATCTGCCTGTGTGTTTCTCCCTGTGTTGGTCTGTCTCTGTCAGACTGTGTCTCTGTATTTCTGCGTGTCTGCAAGTGTGTCTCTGCATGTCAATGTCTCTGTGTGTCTGTCTGCAACTGTTTGCATGTCTGTGTCTCTGTCTGTCTGTGTCTGTTTGTGTGTCTGTGTGGAGCAGAAGAGCCACACATCTGCTTGGCTCTGTAGCCCCAGCAGCAGCGCAGTGCTCACAGGATGTGTCTTGATCCTGGTTGCTCCCTTGGACACCTCAGGGTGAGGATGGTCTGACTTGCCAGGCAACTGACAGTGGTCCTCTGTCCTTCTGCAATGGGTTGAGGGCTGTGACAGAAAGAAACGGAACTGAGATGAACACCCGTGTCTGCAGAGACAGCCCAGGCAGCCCATCTGGACCACACTCCCTACTCACTGCTGCAGATCTCAGCCAGCTTCTCCTCACTCTGGTTCCTCAGGTGCCATGCAGCAAGCCCCAGGCACAGAACACCGTCAGAGCCCTCTCCCAGCATGCTCCCAACAGCAGAGCCCCCAGCACTGCCTGCTCGACTGCACCCCCACCTTGGCAGGGCCAACCCCAACGAAGGCCGGTAGCTGAGCTGTGGGAACTGGGGAGCCTGGGGGCTGTGGCTTACCGATCAAGCTCACAACCACCTCTCACAAAGTGGCCTGAGCATCCTCCGGGTAGGGAGGCTCTGACCCAAGTATCCTTCAGCCCTGCTCCTATCCTGCGTGAGCTGAAGGAGCACAAGGAAGGGCATGGGCATGGCACAGAGCCTCCCCAGTTGGCTGGAAGATCCCTCCTTCCAGCACACCTGCTCCCCTTCCCCCACCAGGCCATTCTGGTCTCCCAGCCAGGAGCCCTGTGGAAAGAGCCATAGGCAGAAGGGTGCCAGAGGTGTTGAGAACCCTCTCTCCTGCTGCAAGGTCCAGTTGGGCCAGAGTCTCCAGGCCTTGGGGCTTGTCCTCACCAAGCACTCTCCAATCGTCCATTGCTGCCATGTCCGTGCCAGGCCTTGGAGCTCTTTCCACTTGAGGAGCTCTGCTGCAGCAAGGAGGACTTCCCCAGAGACCTGCGGAGCAGCAGAATCTGGGACGTGGCACCACAGCCTGAGGAAGAAGACCTGACAGCACCCTTCTTTTGGCTTTGTTCCTGCAGTGATCCCGCCCTTGGGAAGCTGGGACGTGCCCTGGCCCAAACATCTGGAGGTCTCCTGGGCACAGGCCTGCTGGACAGGGATCGAGACTCAAAGCCTCAGCCTCTGACACCAGCAGGAACAGCCAAGTGGCCTGTAGGGTTGGGCACATTCAGGCGACAGTGGCCACGGGCTGCTGCTGAGCCCTTCTGGGCCAGGTAGAGTGGATGCTGGACATGTCCGGCCAACTTCTCTGCCCCGGCTCACACTGGCTCTGCAGGGACCCTTCCCAAGGGCTAGGCTGGAGGAGGGCTCGCAGCTACCAACAGCTCTTTCCCCTGCAGCCCAGGTCACCTGTGTGGTGTCAGCACACCAGTGTCAGTGGTCAGCTCTCAAATCTGTATCCTGGCCATGTCTCCATCTGGTCACTGATGTTCGAGAAGAGTGGGAGCAGGCCCATTTGCACTGTTTTCTTCATCCTGCAGTCTCCATCATGCCTCTGAAGAGTCTGATGCAGACCTCTCTTGTCTGGCCAGACTCCTGCTAAAAAGTAGGAGATGTGGACTTCAGAAAGAGTAGCTCTCTGCCCGTGGTGAGCAGGAGTGTTATGGTGGCTGGTGTGAAAGTGACTCGGAGTTCGACTTCTGCAGCAGGGAAAGCTGTGCTGGGATTCAAAGCCAAGAATCCATTCTGGAAGAGCCCCAGAAATGAGGAGGACAGAAGGCCCTGTTGTGGGGCTGCAGGCAGGGCTGGGCTGAAGGGTGGCTGTCCTTGCCCAGTGCCCTCCTGTGGGGGTCACGGACCCAGAGCAGCCTTACACCATCAAAGAGGTGCAGAAGCTTTCAGCTGTACAGTGATGGGGTTGCCCTCCTGCTCGGCAACCAAAATATGATGTTCCCAAAGGCTATCAGGCGCTTCCTCTTGACCTTTGTGCTGCCATCCTGGAGCACCTCCATCGTGGAGGGCAGGAGGGACCGCATTTTATTTGCCTGTATAAAAGAGAGAGATTCCTTTTGTGCAACAAAGACCACACTGGCAAAAAATGCCCTGGTCACTGAGCAGCTGCCTACTGCCTAGCATCCTGGCAGGTGGTGATACAAGAGTTTCTGTGGCAGCCTCTTGGGAGGTGGTGGCCATGGGCACACTGATGGGCACATGGGAGAGAAGGGGCAGGACAGGAAAGGCTGTGCTCCAGAGCAGAAGCGGGGTCCCCTCCACTCCTTCCCTCCTTGGCAGGGGCCATGCTGGGCCTGGCTCCCAGCCCTGAGCAGCCGGGAGCATCACAGCCCCCACACATGGGACATCTGCTGGCAGCGTGCTGGGGAAACAGCATCCTGGCATCGAGCAGCATGGGCTCACTAGCCCCAGCCCTGCACACACCAGCAGGACCTCTCACTCACCAGTCTGCAGAAACTGGACCATGCACACCTCAGAGGGCTCCAGTGGACAGCTGTTGCCCTCTTGGGGAGCTCTGTCCTCCTCCCATGCTACTCTGGAGTGTCTAGCGGGTCTCTGCTCCACCCCACATGGTGTGAGTGTTGGGTGCAGTGAGGGAAAAGCATGGCCTCCAGTCCAGGACTCCTCAATGACTTGCATGCTGTGTTTGCGTGCACTCAATGCAGGCTCAGACAGTGGTGTATGAGAGAAACCTTTGTTAAACAAGAAATCCAACCCACATGGTCAGGACTGCCCACTTACAGAGCAGCAACAGCATTCACTTTGATTGTGGAAAAACTCTCCCTCCAAGTTTTTCTTTATGATGGTACTCTGGAGACAGAAAAAATCCTTAAGTCAAAGAACAGATAAACCAAGTGTTCACAGCAATGCATAAAAACAACCTGAGACCCTTATGGACAGAGTGCAGGGAAGCTCAAGAGGAATGTAAAATGTAAACATGAACACAAAAGGGAGCAGAAAAAAAAAAATCATAACCGGGGGCTGCACTTTACAACAAAAAGGTGTCTTAACACAGGTGAGAAAGACAGACATTTGGCACAGAAACCATTTCCATCTCAACTCAGAGGGCCACCATCTAAACCTCAAATGAGAAATCAACAGGAAAGAAGTACAGCAAAAAGTGTGTAAATGTTGTGTTGATTTACACAACCCCACATTTCTTCTGTTGGAGAAAGTGATGTGAAGCTATACTGAGAAACATTTAGAGCTGTGTGTCTTGGCAATTTTTTTCTGTATCACACAGTAAACTCACAAAACAGAAGCTCTAGAAAAAATGTTACGCTTATGTTTGTCACAAGGGCACCACAACCAGCCTGGAGCAAGGAGACTGTAACTCGTGAGGAAGGGGTGTGAAGATGGCCTTCCCTACCAAAAAAATGTGACAGAGTGTCAGGAAGGAGAGACAACAGCTTTTTTAAACTAGAAGGTAAAATGACACCACTGTGCCTTCTGGCAGTGCCAGAAGTGTGCTACTTGATCCAGGGAAAGTTTCTTCTACACATCTGGACTCTCAGCTCTCCGTCGCATGTGCTCTGTGTCCAAGCTGAGGCCGTGACCCTCAGATGTGGTGTGGGCAGTTCACCCACATTTCTGAGGACCTCAGCAGGGATAGACAGTACTTCTTTCGAGGGGTTCCCAGCAATCACAGGCATGTCCAAGCCTGGCTGCAAGGTGCAATGGCAGAAATGGGTCTGGGGCTTCTCTCCCTGAGAAGAAAATGTCCTGTAATGCCTGTTACCTTGTCACAAGAGTTTGCTCCCTTTCGCAGCGCAGTCATAGAATCATAGAATCCTTTAGGTTGGAAGAGACCTTTAAGATCATCAAGTCCAAGGGCTCCTGATGGAAGAAACACTGTTAACACTGCTGCCTCCTCCACTGTCCTGTACCTGGTGTCTGCTGCCATGTGTATTGCTTGCCATGAAAAAAATCACAGAATCACAGGACATGAGGGGTTGGAAGGGACCTTGAAAGATCATTTAGTTCAACCCCTCTGCTAGAGCACCTAGATCAGGTCACACAGGAACGTGTCCAAGGCAAGGCGACTCCACAGCCTCTCTGGGCAGCCTGTTCCAGTGCTCTGTCACCCTCACTGTGAAAAAGCTTTCACTTATGTTTACCCAAAACCTCCTATGATCCATCTGGTACCCATTGCCTCTTGTCCTGTCACTGGATGTCACAGAGAAGAGCCTGGCTCTCTCCTCCTGACACTCGCCCTTGATATATTTACAGACATTGATGAGGTCACCCCTCAGCCTCCTTTTCTCCAGGCTGAAGAGACCCAGCTCCCTCAGCCTGTCCTCATAAGGGAGATGGATCACATCTGGTGAGGTCAGCCCCCAGAGCTGAAAACGGCTGCCTGGGTAGGGGGTCTCCAGGATGGTTGTGGCCAAGCCCAGGCAGCAGAGAGTGGTAAGTGCTGACCTCACTGCTGTTCTGTGAACAGAGAGAGTGCATGCAGCACCTTTGCTAAAGTCAGCCATCTGCTCCAGGACACCAGCAACTCAGGAATTTGGTCACAGCTCTTGGCAGCAGCCCCAAAGGAATGATTCCTCATGGTTTTTAGCATGGTGTGGAGCTTTGGTACGGGGACGTCAACATGTATAAGAAAAGGCTGGGGTTGTCAGGCACGCAGTGACAATGGGGCTTATGAAAGGTGAGTCTCCCAAACCCATCTTGGAGAAAATGATAATCACAGAACTAAAAAACACTGAGTGAGGTCTGGAGGGTAACTCACCTCTCGGGTTCCCATGGAAACCTCAGCTGTAGCCTTACCAGTTTGTAGAAGCTGTAATGTGTGTTTGAGGAGCTGCCACATGGCTTGAGGTCTGTGATCGTTTAAGCTGCTCTGACCCTAATACCATAACCCTGGAAGATTCAAGTCTGTTCTTCATCTCCCAACCCGCAATTACCAATCAGGCTGGCGTATGGAAAAACTCGTAGAATTAATTTAAATCAATCTCATTATAAGCTATGAAAAGCAAGCTGTCAGTTACAAGCTCACCACCAATACTCAAGACCGCTACATTTCATAATTTCCTGAATTTCTCAAAAGCACACCTGCTTTTAAGCAGAGCGTGTATCAGCTAAATAAGTGGAACAACTCTTCTGGTAGTTTTGGGGGAGATGCTCTGTAGTGACAGGTTTGTCAAGACAGCTGTGTGCCCGGAGTGTCTTGAGGAAAAGTGGTAGTCAGTTGTGGCCATGTGTTTCAGGGCAAAGCCACATAAGTGCTCCAGGAAGGGCAGTGTTCTCATGCAGGCATGTCACGTGAATAATCATGCTTCCGCTCTAACTCCTTCTCCCTAACTGAGTTCAGTTGCTTTAGAGTCTGACTTTGTCTCATTTGTCACAGCTAATGAAAACACGTAAAATTTTGGTCGAAATCCTGACCTAATCACAGTATATTTTTCTGGCACAGCCTTGGACGAGTCCTGTATTCTCTTTTTTCCTATTGTGGTCTTAAGTTTTCAGGACACATTCATACAATGTTATTACATAGCTTCTTCATAACTTCGCCCCAAGTTTAACATGGGCATTAAGCTGCACTTTCACAAAAATGATAACCATTTTCTGTTTTTCTTTCCTGACTTACAAATTTTCTAGCTTTCTTTCTTGATTTAGCGGTTTCTAGCTTTCTTTCCTAAAAGATAGATAACATGAAGATTTTGCAAAACCCAACCATGTATCAAACGTCAAGAACACCTTAAGCCACTCAACAACCTGACCTGCTTCACTAGACAACAACTGAAAATAAATAATTAAAAATAGATTGCAAACAGACTCAAGTTTTGACTGGAACAAACTCTCTGGAATACTGAATGCCTTATTTTTGACACTAAGAAAAATCGGTTCATGGCCGGTAGAGGGCATTTGACTTCAAGACTTGGGTGCATGGCTGTGGTTTCATCGACTTAAGCTTAAAAAAAGTATAACCATTCTACATTACTAAAAATTCACGCTAATACTAGTTAGTTCTATCCTGTACCAGAAGTTTAAACTTTTCATTCAAAGTTCCCTCTAAAGTCAGTGGAGGCTGAGGACATGACAATGAAACGAAAGGTTATTTTTTCATCCTTTCCCGAATTACTCACTTCCTACGTTCTAACATAAAGATAAGTGGGAGCTTTAGTGAAGCAACATTCAAGTAAAAGAACCACCTACAAAAGGACTTTTTTGTCCCCCGTTACAGGGGGCTACATTTTTGTTTGAGCTGCTGAAGCTCGAACTTTATTCTTTTTTTGTTAAGATCTTGTAAGTGGTTAGTATACGTGGATTTTACTGCAATGTCAAAGCTTGAAGTGGGGGAAATTCATGCCCTTGTAGAGGTCCCTGTCACTGTCAATCATTATGGTAATTAATAACAAGCACAAGACACCAAATGTAAAAATGTTGCTTTCTGCAGAGGAAAAATACGCTCTCTGAAAAGTGTGTGCGTTTGATATCTTAATTTAAATCTCTCCATCCTCAGCAGGGGAAATGGTGTCCTGTAGCTGAAGGATGAAAAGTGTGGGTAACAGTGCACTTGCAGAATAGGTATGAG
>NW_008586188.1:0-5157 GCF_000691845.1 Merops nubicus | reverse complement strand
CGCGGGAGCGGCGCCGGGAGCGCCGGGAGGAGGAGACGGGCCGCACTCACTTTCATCCATGTTGATGTAGTCCTGCCGCTCCTCCTGGTCGCCCGTGCGGTGGTTGCGGGAGCGCTGCATGATGTGGGCCCGCTCCCTGATGTGGTGGCCGATCGACATCTGTTCCAAGCCGCTGTCCGAGTCCCTCACCGTCCGCCTGGTCTCACGGATCTGAGGGCAGATTCCCAGGTAGGATCAACATTTTAATTCATTCTCCCAGCCCAGCAAGGCACTCTGGTCCTTGCCCGCGGGCAGCATGGCGGTCACGCCGCGTTGCCACCGCTCCCAGGACGTCAGACGCAACGTAATGAAAAGATGGATTCCCCCCTACCGGCGCTTCCCATCCCCTCCCGGTGACCCTCAGCATGGTTCAGTGAGTCACAACGCACTCCGCCACCTCCAACTGACTGCAAAGCAGAAGTGCTGTGGGTGGCCAGCACTGAGACACCAAATGAAGCCTATCCACCCACAGCAAAACCAGCAGCCCCATGCTGGGAGGATGCTCCACAGCTTGCTCCTTACCCCGCCAGGTGCTGAACGCATCTCTGAGGTCTCCTGATAGACTTTGGGCCCATCACCCATGTTGGAATAGGAGATGACAGTTGAGGAGGTAAATGTCTGGCAGTTACCACCACTTGTCATATGCTCCTGCATGAAGAGATGGGAACGGTGTAAAGAAGGAATGGGAGGGAAGAAGAGATGGTAGTTAATTCTCTCTCTATACAACAAAGTAGGAAGAAATGACAACAGGAAGAATATAATCCCCATGCATCCATCTTTCTAGAGAACACATCTTCCTGTAAATTAATTCTTGTTTCTTGGTAAAAAAGCCTACCCCCACACTTCCAACCTCACTCATCTCTCTCCCCTGCACTCAAGAGTGTAAACCTCAGGAACAAGCTCTCTATCACTGAATCCTGGTCACTAAGCAAGGCTTAAGACTGTGCCACCTTGGCAGCTTGAGCCTGTACCAAAGAAGCACAATAAGATGGGACACATTAGAGGGGATGCCAGAAACACCCTCAGTACTTGCCTCAATACAGAGTGGTTTATGGAGGGTTCTTACCATGTTTCCAATCATGTCGTTCATCATCCCAAACATATCTATAAAGCCACCTGCCTGATAAAAAAGAAAAGGGAACACAAACATAGTCAGTTTGGAAAGATACAAGAGGAGAGAACAAGAAACTATCTCCAAAGGACAAAAACCTGCTCCCTAAGAAGAAAAACTCTCTTCTTTTCCCTTTCTTTCAGTAGTGCAAAAAAAAAAAAAAACAAACAGGATTTGAGGTTGCTGTTGTCTTCATTCTTTCAGGTTGCGCTGCCCATGTGTTCTGGCTCTCCAGATCTCTGAATACAAAAAAGATTGTTCTTTCAGTTTGGGTCTGACTCCTGATGCACTGGGCTTTGTGAGTCCAGGCACTCAGCAAAGCTAAGCAAAGAAATCTCAGGACGTGCACTAATGGTGATCTGAACCATGAGACAGTCACCCTCAATGAAGTTTTCACCTCATCACTGTCAACGCTTAATTTAAACCACAAGGACGTTTCCATTGATTGTATTCTAACATAATAACAAGTTTTCTTATTTTTTTTTTTCCCTACAGAAAGCTGACTTTTAAATCTTGTAAACTTAAAGGCTGCAGTAATATACTGAGCCAGCAGGTCTCAGAGGGTAATTGTGCAATATGTAAACAAAATTACTATGTCAGTTTAAACTTGCTGATTTTTTTTTTCCTTTCTTTGAGTAGCTTCTTGTTCTTGTTTCCAGCAGAGCAGGACTCACACGCAATATTACCATTTGAGGTCTATCTGTTTGTATTTTTACTAATCCCTCTCTGAGCTACAACAATTCCAGGACACTTGGTCTCTTTAACCGAGGCAATCCTGCAGAGCAAGGCAGCTAAAGTTGCTGGGTCTGGAATAAACAATTTCCACTGTATTATTTAGTAGATGACAGAGATCAGGACTCTCCAACAGACAAAGAAATACAAAAGAAAATACCCTCCACGGCCCTCTCACACACACAAAGCCATTCTCATTCCAGTCCTGTTCCCCTGAAGTATTCTGCTGGCTTTTCTATCCGCCACCACTGGCTAAGGAGGTTCAATAATCACCTCTGCCTATTGATGGCCAAGTCTCTGCCTTCCATCATCACAGTTCCTCCACTACTTCCAAACAGATCTCCAGCAATTTTTTAGATATACGGTTATTAATAGACTAACTGCTCTTCCAAGATATTAACTGTCCCAATTCCTATGAAATATTTTGCTGTAACAGCTTTAGGACTCTTCTTTGGTCAAGGTACAAATAAAAACTCCCCATATATACAGAGTTAAAATCTCTTCTAAAACAGCTCACAGGCTAGATTAAAACATTAGAAGGGAAACAAGGGAAAGGGCTGAAGAGAGGTCCAAGAAAAACCAGCTGCCTCCAGTTTCAGTTCAATACCCTTTCCCATATTCCCTTTACTATAAATCTGGAGCTTATTCTGGTCTCTTCACACCTTCCCACCCTCACTACCCCTCAGGATAGATAGATGGTCTTGCTCACAGATGGCTACGTTTTAGCACCAGTTGCCCACAGCACTGATGATTCTCAGTATAGAGCCACTACTTGGAAAGTCTCCAGTTTGACCCAGAAAAATGAAGAACTTACCATGCCGAGCATCCCAAAGGGTGAAACAGCTCCTGCCTGCCAGGACGACAGAAAAACAGAACAGAGAATGACCTTGCAACAGCCAAACACTAAATCCTCCTCAAAACATTATCGTCCTCAGAAACAGAACTGGGAACACTCAGGCCCAACCACCAGATAAAGAAAGTCCCCCACAGACTCACAGTGCATTGAATCGTATCACAAAACAGGCAGAAGGCAATGTTCCTAAACTTCTCCCAGTTACAGCAACTTATGTCTTTACGAAAGAACACGTTTACTCCTTTCCTCCCATTCAACCTAGACTGCAGCTGCATTCAGTGTATTACTGCAAGTGAACTCAAGGAGAACACCACCACTGTTTTAGAGATGAATTCTGCACTCGCCACCCACGTGAAGGCAAGGGGCACGCCCAGCCCGACAGTGGTGGGAGACAGAAGCTACTAAGGCAGCTGAAGAAATCCTGTCCTGTTCTGAACCCATCTTTTACCTGCATCCTACGCCCAGCCTGGCGAGCTCCAGGAGAGGTCCCATCAGTGATGCCAAGAAGTGGGCCAAACCCAAAACTTCCAGAGAGCATGCGGTTCATGTGCTGCCGGTGGATGGCAAAAGGGTCCCTTCAGAAAGATTGAGAAAGCAGTGGTGAGAAAGGGATGATGTAAGACAAAACTCTGCATAATCTACCCATCCTGACTTCGAGTTTCTCTTATATAACTGTATGTTCCTTTCCAAGTTGAAAATCCAGAATCCCAAGAACTCAGAGTTGCTTATGGTGATCCTTGGGGCTGGAAGGGCCTTCTGGAACCCATCTGATTTCTTGCAATAGAAGTTATTACACTGCAGAATCCCTCTGAGGCCCTAAATGATGCCCATTCAGGAGTTTGGTGTTTGGCTCCCACTAACACTTCAGCGCCAAGCATGGCCAAGGCCATTCTTGAACCCTACTACTCTAACAAATGAAGGGCACTTCTCAGCTCTGCAGTCCATGTACCACCATCATTTCACACTCAGTTCCTCCTGGACCATCAAAACCCTTTATGTTAACAGCTCTGTGAAACAATGAAACTCTTCTAGAAAGGCAGCTCTTCCTGTTGCAGGGGGGTGCACAAAGCCCCTCTTGGCTGCAAAGACAGGACTAGACTTAGCAGGACCAGAGAGCACAAGATCCTAGGCACCATCCCGTCACTCCTCCACAGACATGCATACAAACACATCCAAATGCAAGGCCAAAACCTCCAGAATGGACTGCACGGCCTGACACAGTATGACATCCCTCCACACCAAATTATCTTGATCTGCTATTTGCCTACAGTGTTATGGGTACTCCTGTCAAGAGGCTAATACCACATTCAGCTTTTGCAGATTTGAGAGGAAAAGGGAACAACAACTGGGGTCCCTAACTGCTTCCCTTCCTTCCTTTCTTTTGCAGCCTCCACTTTGTATGCCTTCACATATGCTGGAAGAGCAAGGAGAGAAAAAGGAGAATAAAGACCATCAGCCACAGAATACAGTGGCCACAGTAAAACAAGCCAGGGAAACACCATCCCATCTCTCTGCACATCTTGTAGTCTGCACGCATCCCTCCTGAGCATGAATAACCTCAACAGCATAGATTATTCCTGAGATCACAAAAGCATCTACTACAAGCCAATACTTTTCTGTCTCTACTGGAAATGTCTCCTGTAATAAAAGCCAGACTCATACACGCCACATCAATGGGAACGTACAGTCATTCTGTGACTAACTGGGACATCAGTGTTTCCTTTCCTGCTACTTTGTTTACAGCTGATAAAATTATTGCTTATTACCAATTTTATAAGCAAAAACCAGACTTTATTCTTCTACATAAATGAATTTCATCAAATCTGTAGGAATGCCATGCTTAACATAAACAAATTCTTACTCTATCACAGCCTATTTCTGCTGTGTCAAGGACTGCCAACTTAGTTTCACTGCCAACTTTTATCAATAGCATGCAATTTCAGGGCTGTGGACAGAAACAAAAACTTTCAGTAAAAGGAATCCTAGGAAGAGTTCTTGGGACTTTTGTTATATTTCAAGACTCGTATTTCAAAACTACTTGTTGTCTTCTCTTTACTCAGCCCCTTATAACTTGACAACTGCTTTGGCAGGCCTTTTCCAGCACAATGGTTTCCCTGCAGAACAGCAGCAAACACTTGACTGAAGCCCTACTTTGCATAAGAAAAACAAAATACTTCCAAAAAGAAAAACATTAGGTATTACAGCTCTTCCTTCCTCAGACAGTCGCAACGCCTTTTGGCCTACTTTAATTACGCTTTCCTTCCAGACCACGCTCTAATATTACAGAATTCAGACCAACGCGAACCAGGTTATTCCCTGTGCTGCCCCTGACGGGAATGTTTGTTTGTCTCCAGACCGCCGCCTCCCGCACCCTGGAGAGCCCTGCGCCCCCCTGTTCGGAAGCGAGGGGCGCACACGCCCG
>NW_008586187.1:3854-49504 GCF_000691845.1 Merops nubicus | reverse complement strand
CAAGTTCAACCATTAACCCAGCAGTGCTGGGTCACCATTAAACCATGTCTCTCAGCACTACATCTAAATATCTTTTCAATATTTCCAGGGATGCTGATTCTGCCACTTCCCTGGACAGACTGTTCTCATGTTTTACAGCCCTTTCAGTGAATAATTTTTTCCTAATATCTAACATAAGCCTGCCCTGGTGCAGCTTGATACCATTTCCTCTTATTCTATCACTTGTTACTTGGGAGAACCAACTGACCTCCACCTCACTACAGCCTCCTTTTGGGTAGCTGTAGGGGTGAAAAGGTCTCCCCTAAGCCTTCCTTTCTCTAAGCTTAACAAACCCAGTTCTCTCAGCCACTCCTCGGTAGGAGGAGCAACAAGAATCCTTGGGTTCTTCAAAGGATTGCCACGAGTTCCCAGATCTCAGAAAGAGTACTCCAAAGCTCAAGATGGTCTCAAGAAGACCCCAGAGTTTGCTGTGAAAACTGGTGCATCAGCTGCATGCCTCTGTCATCTGCTCTGTGACCAAAATAGGCACTGTCAGGCATCAAAGCTTGGGACAAAAAACAAGGAGTATGCCATGCTGACTATATAAGACATCCTGTCCATCACTTCCAGTATGCAAAGCAGTATCTCACTTCTCCTGTAGAGACTCGAAATATATATTGCTCCCATGTATGGTAAAAGAACTTTCATACATATATGAAAAAGCAATATAAAAACATAAACATGATAGTACCTTGAAGGATGAATATCTGTCCTGCGTTTTTCACAAGATGGAGGCAGAGACAACAAACAAAAAAGGAACTAGTTCTCTTTACTGTGAACCTCAATATAAGAAAAACAGGTAGTCCTATTGCAACTTTTTGTAGGACAGTTTTCTGAGAAATGCCTCTTTAGTTTGTGTACTAGTAAAGATCTCCAGGCAAAAGCATTACTCCTTCCCAACAGTAAAGAAGTGACTAGCATTCTCAGGAAATTTAAGACATATCTAAAGCTCTCTGTGCATCTTGGAACAGATTTATATAACTAACAAAAAAATGTCTTTAGTCACTGCATGCCTCAATTTTACATCTATGCAGTATGTAAGAAGGATGCAATTATGGTAAAAGCAACTGTAAGGATGTTCAACAATAGCTTTTGACACAGCAAACGGAAATATTTCAGTGACAAGAGGACTGACTTGGCTGGTCTCCCTGTTGCATAGGATATGCTGTGGTGCAAACCCCAATTATTGCTTGTAGTTTATTTAACTAAGATAAAATGAGACATTATTAAGACTTATGTGTGTTTTTTTGTTTGTTTTTTTTTGTTTTTTTTTGACTTGACATTGTAGAGGGGGAATAATATAATAAACAGTTAAGAAAATGACACATAAAATTGTAAAATTTAATACACAAAATATAAGAAAGTATCCATTAGCTGAAAGTGGATGGAGCCAGATAATATTTTCTCTGTTTTCAGTCCTGCAAAACTCAAAATAGTTTTGTTTCAACACCAGACTGAAACCCACAAATCAGAAACAAAACCCTTTGGGTAGGACAAGAGCAAAAAATGTGTTTCCTTAACTACCTTGTCTTGTTCTTTTTCTTTCAAACTCCTTTGGTGTCTTTAATGATTCTGAGAAAGAACAAGACCAAAATAAATACTAAACTTTTGCTGTTTCTAATCTGTTTATATACCTACAAGCTGTGTTGTGGTAACACAAATGGCAATGCATCAGCCCAATTTCCTAGGAGATCTAATTTACAAGGTTCATTCCATCAACCATACCATGCAACATCTAAACAGCAGGTGGGTGGAAGGTAAAGAAATGCTCCCTGCAATACCTCGGCCTCTTTGTTAGGAGAAAAGACTTTAGTTACAGAACATTTACATTTTTTAAAACCAGGTCTCCATTTAGACTTTCACTGTACCAGAAATCAGTATTATTAATTACCAAGTCTGATGTTTTATTTAGTAGTAGTACAATCAGAACAGTATCAAAGACAGAAACATTAAGGTTTGGCTAAATATTCAGAATTGGGATGTCTATCCAAACCTGTGGCAGCCTCTTTCAGGGTCTTGGTATTCTCTGTCCCTCCCAGACATATTTACACTATTACAGTTCAGTATCTCTGCATATAGTTACCTGTATTTTCTTCTTTGAAAGAATAGAACGGTGTCAAGGTTTAGGGTTAGAGCTACCCCCAGACCTGTAACGGAGACTCTCTGATAACCCCCCTCCTCCCAAAAAAGGAAAAAAAATGGGAATAAGAGAGAGGGAGAGTCTTATACATTAGAAAAGTAAAACAGCTTTAATACTACTAGTAGTAGTAATAATAATAATAAAATGGAATATATACAAATATATATAAAGCTAGTTTTGAACCCAGCTCCCCCCCTCACCCTGATAGCAATACGTCACCATCACCCCCAGCTGGGGAGCAGCCTCTGGGGAAAAGTCCCAGGCTGGGCTCAGCCACAGATGGGGAATGGGCACAGGAGCTGGATTCTGGAACTCAGTTCAGGAACACAGGAGTTGAGATCAAAGGCGGGATGGATGAAGTCCTTCTCGGATGCTGGCCACTGCAGGAGCAGCAAAAGGGAGGAAGAAGGGAAGGGAGACAGAAGGGCTTGACCCTCATGATTCTTCAGCTTTTATACCAAATATGATGGATATGGGATGGAATACCCCATTGGTGAATCTTAGGGTCACTTATCTTGTCCACTCCTTCTTTTGGGCTTCAAAGCAATCTCTGAATGCCATGAGTTTCCGTAGCTTCTTCCAAAAGGCATGTCACCTGCCTAAGAACTCTGGGCTCTCCCTTTCCCAAGGAAAGCTCAAACCTCAGACACACTGCTAAAATGGAAACCAAAAAAGGTATTTTTTTTTTTCTTCACAGAATCAAATTCTGTTCTCTGAAGGGTCTATCCTTATTCAAGTAGCAAAGGACATGAAATTTATCTTTCTGCCATATACTGAATAAGAGGAGGAGCTTATTAGAGATTGGAAGAAAGGCTGCCTGTTAAAACACAATCAGTTTTAAAGATACCACATTAATGTCGTGATCAGTGGTGTTACTGCTGCAGTAACAAAGAGAAATGAAGACAGGTCTGATGAACTGGAATAGGTTGATCCACTGGAATAGGTTGCCCAGACAGGTGGTGGAGGGCCCATCCCTGGAGACATTCAAAATCAGGATGGATGAAGCTCTGAGTAGCTTGATCTAGTTGGGGATGTCCTTGCTTATGGTGAGAGGGTTGGACTAGATGACTTTTGGAGGTCCCTTTCATCCCAAACATTCTATGATTCCTCCCTGCAGGTGTGGCTTTACCTTCTGCCCCCCTCCATGTGGTACACAGGCTTAGCAGTGACCTTGGTCTGTGTACCAGTCCCTGGTAGCAACTCTAAACATGAAGTGTAATCACTGCTTAAAGCAGCTACCTTGTGAAAATACACTGCTAACTTCAGAAAGTGCAGTTAATTAGAAGAGCTTTAGCTGAAAAGTAAAATCATTGAACAGAACCAGCTCTGTTCTACCCCAAACTAGGACAAGTGGGGATATAAAATAGATTAATTTCTCCATACAAGAAACAGGCTTTTCCTGCTTTTTTTTTTTTCCAGAGGACAGCAAAATTTGAGTTATCTTACCACTCTCAGATGAAAGATGGAAGATGAAACTTCCCCTAAACAATTTTGCTCTGTCTACCTTCTGTCTCCATGGTTGCTTCATTCCTATTTTCCTGATACTAAAATCTTATGCCTTGCATCCAGCTCACATTTTGCCCTGTTTTATGTTACCTATGCTCTCAATTCCACCAAACTCAATGTCAAAATAAGTTTTTCTCCTCACTTTCATTTCTGTATCATATTATCTTATTTCCTCCTGAATTTACAGGGCTCAAGGAATGGTCCAATTGTAGCTGTGGAGGATGTGGTCTAAGCAGCAGTACAAAGTTACAGAATTTGATAGATATGTCTCTTTTGTTTTCTGAATCTGATTTCAGACATTGATAATGGATATGAGAACTAGATATCAAGCAATGATAGGAAACAGTCAGTGACAGCCTTCTGCAGCACTGCATAACACAAGGTGAAAAAAGTTGATCACAGTCTGCCAGGAGTTGGCATGGATGACATTAGAAACATGTGGTGCTGCTAGACATGTGCCAGGTCTTCCCTGTTCTCAAAGCTATTGACAGTTCTGTCACACACCTGAAATAAGATTGTAGCGATTTCATAAGAAATTCAGTATGGGTAATCCCATTAGCACCTAAATCTCCTCCCTTTTTGATTGTAAGACAGTTCTAACCATTGCTCGAGCACTCCTTGCTTCAGCAGAAGTGAGGCCAGAACTTCGGAATCGACCATTATGAAACTATTAGCAAGACTAAATCCTCTAGAGCAGATTTGAAGTTTTGGATATTTTTGAGATCATACTACTTGCATCAGATTGTCACTATATTAAAAGGAACTACATTGGTATATTCAGCATCAGAATGGCTTAAGTTAAACTGAGTTCAAACATGCAAGTACATTTTCTTGGGATGCAAACATTTTTGTCACCACAGACAAAAGTAACATAAATAAGTTTATTCAGAATTTCTGACACTGAAAAACCTGAAGAGAATGAACAAAGTCACAAAAAACAAATACCAGGATTTCTAAATTAAGATGTTAGTGGAAGTGACTTTCAAGAGTCCTGAACTGATACCAGTGAAGCTATCAATCCACAATACAACTGTAACCCACACATTTTTTATTTTTAATCACCTTATAAAATCCATGCCTACTTCAGAAGACATGGTGTAACATTTATATGAGAATACAAAAATTAAACGGTTGTGAAGGAAGATTAAAAGCTGTCTCCTCCTCATAACTAAGTCATTTTACTCTGCTTAATCTACAGATTTATAATCTTTCT
This sequence comes from Merops nubicus, assembly GCF_000691845.1. NCBI lineage: Eukaryota > Metazoa > Chordata > Aves > Coraciiformes > Meropidae > Merops > Merops nubicus. Next base: position 44,606 of record NW_008586187.1, on the reverse strand, counting down.
CCCAATTCAATTGTATTTGCAGAATAAATGATTATCAGGAATATATAGAAGAAAACGTATTCCTCAGTGTTACTGAAAAACTTTTTGGAGTTTCAGAAAACTACTTTACAGTAGGTACAACAGGTAAGTGAAATTAAGGCTGTTCTAGAAATCTGTGTAACATAACATGAGTGTGCAAAGGAAAAAATAGATAATCCAGATAATTCATAAAATGTATTATCCTTGTTAGGGAAACCATTTTGAATCCATCAACTCAGAGTAATCCCAACGAAGGAAAGACAGGAGTAGAATTTAGTATGGTAACAGATTATCTGATGTACCATCTAGCATAGAATACATATGGACAAAATAGATGGAAAAGAGGAATATCAGTTAACACATATCTAAAGATAGGGCTAGAAAACCATCCAACCAAAAATTATCATACAGTGTTTGTAAGAACACTCTCAGAGCTGCTCCTTCAGGCAATTTAAAGAAAGTAAGTTATGTCAGTAAAATATCATGTCAGTGTCTGCCATGTCATGTTAATATAACCAGGCTACAAATCAATTTAGTGCAAGCAAAATTCTTAAGCCAGCCTCTCACAGCTATTCTTTCCCTTGCAACATAATCAGAAATAACATGCACCTTGATTATGATCTTCTTTACATGACTGTAAATCAGGAGCCACTGAAATCAATATATATAATTCCAATTTATAAATACAAACTGTGTTCATAGCAAAGAGTACTTCTGAGATCCATACTTTATTCTCTCTAGGTGGTAAAATCAAATGATTAAAGTTTTTGGCTGTAAGATAGAGCTAACATTTTCCTACCGTTCAGGTAATGTTTTTTTTCTCCTCAGATATATGTAGCTTATGTAATTTAGAAATATAAAAACTCACAGTATCAAACTTAAAACTAAAATATGAAATAGATTATTTTCTTTGAGGAGAGCAGAATTCATCTACACTCAACACAGGAGTAATTACACTAATCTGTTGCTACTTAAGGAAATGGTAAAGAAAGAATTTTTGATAATATCAAGTTTCTGACTGAAAGCCTGAGCTGAGGTTTTCTGTGATTCTAAAGCATGCATCAAAAAGATGTTTTAGTCTTATCCTGAAACCAGGAAAACCAGTTTGTGCCTTCCATTTAAAACCAACCAACTAAACAAACTCACAGAATCATAAAATCGTTTTGGTTGGAAAAGAAATTTAAGGTAGAATCCTACCTTATGGTAGAAACCATGTCCCCAGACACCTCACCTAAACAACTTTCAAAAACCTCCAGGGATGGTGACTCCACCACCTCCCTGGGCAGTGTGTTTCAGTGCTTGACAACTCTTTTGGTAAAGAAATTTTTCCAAATATCCAACCTAAACCTCCCCTGGCACAACTTGAGGCCATTTCCCCTTGTCCTATCACTTGCTACTTGGATGAACAGACCGACTTCCACCTCACCACAATTTCCTTTCATATAGTTGTAGAGAGTGATAAGGTCTCCCTTGAGTCTCCTTTCTCCAGGCTAAACTTCTCAGCCACTCCTTGTAAGATTTGTTCTCTAGAACCTTCAGCAGCTTTGGTGTCCTTCTTCGGACATGCTCCAGAACCTCAGTGTCTTTCTAGTAGTGAGTGGCCTAAAACTGAACCCAGTATCTGAGGTGCGGCCTCACCAGTGCTGAGTACAGGGGTGTAATCACTTCATTCTGAGAACTCAGTCATTTTGCAACTGCTGTGCCTGAGACAGCCTCCCACCATCACATCACCCACAAGTCCTTCTCTGTTTACAAACATCAGGTCCATAGCTTTCCTCATTGGCTTACTCACCAGCTGTGTCAGGACACACACTCCAGGAACCTCCAGGACTCTTTCCTCTCTTCTGTATTGTATTTCACACAGACCTCTGGCAAATTTGAAGTCCCCCTTGAGAATGAGGGCTCATGAACATAAGACTTTCCCCAGTTGCTTGTAGATTATTTCAGCCACCTTTTTATCTGACTGAGTAGTCTGTAACAGACTCCTAACATCATACCTGCCTTGTTGGCCTTCCCACTGATTCTTACCCATGGACACTCAAGCCTACCATCACCATTCATAATCTCCAGATCATCCAAGACACTCCCTAATATTCATGTCTTAATACACTTCGGTTTTCAAAGACAATACACACCAGCACCACAATCATCATGAAGAAAATCCTCTTTCCTTACAGTTAGAATGGGAAAAGCAAAGGAATCTTTTTTACAGGGAATTAAATTAGAAACTAATTTTTTATTCTACATTCACCAATCTTCCACATGAAGACTAAAAATTCTTTCACTTTCATTTGAAAAATAGAGTTTTGGTGCCAAAAATTCAGGTGGAAAATAGTCTATTACCTTCATTTTCCTTGTTTGAGAAAAGGATAATATTTTTAAATTAGATTGTTATGTGCTATCAAAAATTACAAAATACAACAATGACACCATGCTGGTACCGTCAGGTATAGCAATAAAGGTATTGCAATAAAGTCATGTCAGAGAAATCTGCATTAGAGAGAATCACGTGTTTTTGGGAAAGAACTTTTCTTCTGTTCCTACATTTGTTGTTCAACACTTCTGTGAATGACGTTGGCAAAGGAGAAAGAAGAAAGGATGTTGACACATAGGAAAGGATCAGTTGAATGCTATGTTTTGGACCTCCATTGGGGGAGTGTGTTTTTGGCAATTTTTAACTTTCATAGATGCTGCTGCAAATCACAGAAACAGATCATCACACCGTTTTTGATTCATGTACATGCACTGTCCGTATGTAAAAGTCTGTGACAAACCATGACAGCTGAAAAAAGCTATAAAAATTAATTAAAGGAGACCTTTCTTTTTTCTTTCTTCTTTTCATTTTTATTAAGCAGAGGTCAGTTATTTACATCACAGGACAACAAAATACTCTTGTCCCCTAGACAGTGGTCTGAAGCTGACACAAATATTGTAAATTCTGAGAAAAATAGCTTCATAATTAGGACTGCATATGCACAGTCATCTCTTCCAGTTTCTCTAACAGTCACTAGGGTAATAAGTCAGCAAAGTCAATGCAAAAGGAAAAAAAATGCATAAAAATATGCACCTGGAGAATATCAGAAATATTGACTAGCAATGTCCAATATCAGCTGTATTTGCAGATATATTTTTCAAGATGAAGGCATCAAATGCCTTAAAAGAGTACAACTTGAATCCTGCAAAGAAATATGTAAAACCTCACAGAAAGGGTCAAAATACTATAGTGAATACTAAGCCCATATTTTTATAAACAAGGACTTGTATTACATGGGTGTATCTGGAAGAAATTAACTTTATATGTAAATCATGTAAAATGAGAAGAAAAAAATAGTTTTGAAGAGTCAGACAAAAACTATAATAAAGTCTGAGATTGAAAATAAATCAGACTGAATAACACATATACCTATACAGTTCCACCTGACCCTGGAATCACCTTACATTTATTTTTTCTAATATGTTTGAAGACTCAGCCCCAATCTCTCACATTATGTTGAAGTTGCAGTTATCTATTGAGGGAAAAAATACCCAAACGAGTTATTCATCTAAGCCACCACATAATGAATATAGCATATGGCACATGCAAAAAGCAGAAGACATAATCAATATATGGGCTGGCAGGTTGATGGATTTTTTTTATAAACACCAAATTATATTCAACATTTTAAAAATGCAAGCAGTTTAGTAGAAGGTGTTTTTTGTTGTTTAATTCATTCAGACCGAAATCCTACAAATCTGCCAGTCCTACAGTATACCTTTACAGATACATGATACACTTCAATATGAAAAAAAGGAAAAAAAAACCCCAGTGTTTTTTTTGAGAAGGGCACTTGTCAATTACAAAGTGTGGGAACCATTGTAAAGTAGGAGGAATTACAGCTTTCAACATCTACATGCAAAGACAGATACAATTATTTATAATAAGACTGTGACAGCAAAGATCCGTTTGCTAAGCAACCCTGAACAGTGTGTTTTAAGGAACAATGACATTCCACATGTTGAACGGAAGGAGAAGCAGAAACAGAATTTCTTATAGATAACGCTTACAGGGATAAATTCAGTTAATAAAGAAATGATTGCATATAATAGATTAACAAAATTTACTATGTAAGGTAGATTTTACATGTCAGATACTATTTCTGTGTTCTCATTGTTACACCTAAAACCAGGTTTGCCCAGCCCTGTGTTTGCATTTCTTTAGCAGACCTCTGGAGAGCTGTGAGTAGTTGTGGGATCTCCAATGCCAAGCCTGTGTCCCCTCTCTCTTCATCCCATGATTCTACTTCTACATTATATCTTCTGTCTCCACTTCTCAGTACCTCTACAATCATAAGAGACCTGTATTTCTCTACACTACATTTTTGTGTCAGAGCTGTAAATAACTTATTCTGGATAGATAGCAGTGAAAAGCAGGTATTGTACAAAAAACTGTGGTTGTAGCATTTAAGATAAAAAGAAGTAAATTTGCAATAGACGCATGGTAAATTAAATTGCTGTCACAGCCAAATCAAGTAAAACAAAGCTACAAGCAGGTCAGAGAAAGTTCAGACAGAACAAGGTGGATAAGCCTCAGTCCTGAGGCCTTTCAGATTCACTGCAGAGTTTAAAGGCTGTTACCAACAACAGCAGTGCTGTGTTAGGTGTTTTCTCTTTCCGTGCCACATCGTAGCAGAAGAAAGGATTCACACAGGGCTCCTAATCTGGACCTCTTCATGCTCCTGTATTTTTAAGGTGGGAGAATCATGTGTAATGCTATTTTGATCTTTTGATTTTTCATGTCCAACATGAAATTTTAAAATTTTCTGTTCACAGGACTAGATTAACTTTTTCAATTTACTAAAAAATGAAGCAATTGTGATTTTTCCATTTTGCACTGTTGTGAGCTACTACTTAAACATGTTTGAGATATTAAGGAAAAAACCCACTATGTTCCTGCCCTTTCTGATGTTTCCTCCTTATCTGTCTATTTTACAGAAAAACACCGCAAAAACAAAAAAAAAAAAAAAAAAAGACATTCCTGTCTTAGCTTATTTCCATGTTTATTCACTATTCTGATTCAAAATTAGGGAGTACTTTTCCTTTTTGTTTGAAGTTTTAAAACAAAAATAGTATTTTACTATAATTAAAATAAAAATATATTAAAAGAAAGAAAAATCTTCCAAAAAGATCTGTGTTGCCTGGAATCTGTTGATACCTTCATTGATTAGAAAATGAAGGAGGCTCCCCAGACTCAATGGAATCTAGCTAATCATTTTGTACAGCTCAGGTGCTGGCTGCTTTTGTCTTCAAAAGAAATTTCATTATTTGATTTCTTTTGTGTAGACTACCATAAATTTAAGCTAGACATTTAAGATAAGATTACCAAAACAAAACAAATCAATAAAACCCAGCAACCAAACAAAATGCAAAAAAAAAAAACCAAAACAAAACCTGAAAAACTCCTTTATGAAATGTAGGCTATAGCAAAATTGCAAAGTCTGAAGATTTAATCAATAAGCAATTATTATGGTGCCCAGAAGCAAGTTTTTTTGCTTTGCATCTGCTTTTGCCCAGCAGCACTCAACCCAACATATGATAGAACCCCCATTAGAGATCTTCCAAAATGTTGAAGAGTGGGGCTAAAGAAAACATTACAAAATGTTACCACAAGGGCAAATCAAAAAAGCAACAGCTTCTTAAAATCCCTGTACACTAGCCCAATAATCATACTGAGCTTCCAAATGGATTTCCTGCCTGAGCAAATATAAGTAAATACACAAGCAGAGAAAATTCCACTGAGGAGACATGTCACCATGTCTTTTTGTCAAGGATGTTTTGCACCAATGCAGTATTGAGATGATGATTTTGGTAACTTCAGCAAACTGAAACACCCAAAAATGGACTTATGTTTCATTTGCCACAATGTTTTATTATAATTTTTAATAAGACTGCTTCCTAAAAATATTGATACTTCCAGTGATATATTTACTCACTGAGAATTTTAGTATGGAAAATAAATAAAAAATATCAAATCAATTTTACTCTTGTTTCAGAAACAGAACAACTGTTTCAGCTTTCAGTATGCATTCAGTTACTAGTGTGTCAGATACTATTGTACTAATGATACCACAATACAGAATTCTACCTTCAGTGAACTGAAACAAATGTTTCATTTCAGGATGGATGAAGCCCTTCAATCACTCCAGTGATTTATCAGTAATAGCATTTTACATCAGTACATTTGACTCTTGCAGATGTATTCAAATCCGGGTAAGATCAAAACAAGAGCAAATCAGACTTCAAAACTCCAAATAAGTTTCAATACTCTAAGATATATTTGTTTATACATAAAGCCCTGAAATTTAAAACTTAAGTATTATTAATGACATCAAAGACATCAGTGTCAAAATGCAAATTCAATCTTTGCTTCCCTTGTTTTTTCAGCATATCCATTCTAAACACTATGCAAGATAATACTGGTGATACAAAAGCATACTAGGAGTCAAGTACCACAATTAATTTCCAGAATCATTTCTCCACTAACACTGGTGTCCATAAAATCTAAGAAATGTTCTGCTTCCAAGTTCAAAGAAGGTGAATGAACTAAACTATCTTTTCTGCTCTGTGCCATCATTTCTTTCAGCAACCACGACGACTTGATGCTTTGTGAATATTTTTGTTCCACAAATTAAAAATACATTTCTTTACAGCCATTTTCTTTGAAGCATCATAATAAAAATGCAGCAGTAGATGTTGCTGCCATGTACAAAGATCTGGTATTTGTATGTTCTGATCAGTATCTGATTCTTATTTCTACTGTAGACAGTTCAAAAGCAAAACTGAAAAGCTGGAGTGCTTTAAAAATGCAAGTAATTTCAACACGGACTTTCTATATCAATACTTGGAAATATTTACTTAACACATGGTATAGACCTTCAGCCGTACTACCCATTTTATGTCTAAGAGTAGGTGATGTTTTTAGAGCATTGAATTATTACCTTTGTATGGCTTTACAGCTGGTCTGTCATAAGTGTTAAGTAAAGTATTACAGACTCAAAACAAAACTCAGAAAGCCTCATTATGCCCAAATATCTGTTTCATGATACAGTATTTTCAAAATGGTTAAAGTTTTCAGTGAATCATTGACATTAGATATGTCCATTGGCATTGGATGTATGATTCGGCTTGTGGTAGCTGGATAAATGGTGCTTGACTTTTGAGGGTACTGTGAGGGAGTTCTATTCAGTTGTCTGGCTTTGGGTTTGGTTTTTTTTTGTTTGGTTGTTTGTTTGTTTTTTTTTGTTTGTTTGTTTGGGTTTTTTTTTGGGGTTTTTTTGGTTTTTTTTTTCAGTCTTGGTTAATGAGCAGAGAAAGCTTTTATTGTCTTTTCACTGTTTTGGAGTGGTGTTCCTTTCAGCATACTGTATATACTCTACAATGGAAAAGGACTTAACAGGGAAGATAGCCTCACAGGTATATTAGTAGACAGAAGGCATAACAAAGAAATAGAAAGGGAAATTAATCATAATGATTCTTCCACAGGTAATACCTTCCATTGGAGTCTAATCAGCCATTTAAAGTTGTAAGAGTTCTTGTGGAATATGGTGAATCGTATCTGATGAATAGAGATGAGATTCACCTCATTAATGACCTTAGCAGGTGAAACTGATTTTTAAGCAGAATTGTTACTTTGAGCGATTGATTAAATTGATTCAAATTGCAACTGGTTACATACTAATTTGGTACAGATTTTGTTGCAAGTAGTGTGAAATGAATCAGTTTTCAGAGCTGTAATGGCAACATCAACTAATTTTGATTCTTCTTTGTTCATTTCTAGATACTTCTCTAAAGAACTGGTATCTCAACAGGTTTCTTTTTGCTATATTATATAAAAAGAAGAAGTTAGGGTTTATTTAACAATAATTTTGGGAGGGTTCCCTCACAGCCCTTCTATGGTTTTGAAATGTCAGGAAAAAAAATATTTTCCTTGGTCCTGCCACCATAGGTTCGCTTAGGAATCTGAAGCATGAAAGGATACTCAAATGTCTCAGATTCTACAAAAATCAGATGACTTGATATCTTAACATTTTTTCTTAAAAAGTTCTTACCCACTTTTTTTTTTTTTTATTTAAGCTAACTAAAATTATATTATTTTCTGCATATTAGGATTTTAGAAAAAAAACTTACATTGCATATATATTCATCACGTCTTGTGATTGGTCTCGTTCTGAGTTTTTTCCTGACATGAAAATGCAGTATTTAATCCAGGTTTTGTAGCTTTCCCTGTATTCTTCAGAAAAGACCTTTAAGATCATTAAGTCCAGCCATCCCTCAACACTACCATGACCAGTAAACCTTGCCCCCAGGTGCCATGTCTACATGTTTTTGAACACCTCTAGGGATAGTGACTCCACCACCTCCCTGGGAAGCCTGTTCCAATGCCTCACGATTCTTCCAGTAAAAGAATTATTCCTAATATCCAACTTAAACCTCTCCTGGTGCAACTTGAGGCCATTTCCTCTGGTCTTATTAATAATTACTTGGAAAAACAGCTCAATACCCACCTTACTACAGCCTCCTTTGAGGTAGTTGTAGAGAGCAACAAGGTCTCCCCTAAGCCTCCTTTTCTCCAGGCTAAACAATCCCAGTTCCCTCAGCTGCTCCTCATAAGACATATTCCCCTGACCCTTCACCAACTTTGTTGATCTTCTTTGGACCCACACCAGTACCTCAGTGTCTTTCTTATAATGTGGTGCCCAAAACCAAACACAGTACTCAAGCTGTGGCCTCACCAGTGCTGAATACAGGGACACAATCACTTCTCTAATCCTGCTGGACACCCTATTTCTGATAGAAGCCAGGATGCTATCAGCCTTCTTTGCCATCTGGGCACACTGTGGGCTCATGTTCAGCCCGTTGTCCACCAACACCCCTAGGTCCTTTTGTTCTTTTCTGCCTGACAGCTTTCCAGCCACTCCTACCGGAGCCTGTAGCATTGTTGTGACCCAAGTGCGGGATGTGGCACTTGGCCTTATTAAACCTCATACAACCGACCTCAACCCATCAATTCAGACTGCCCAGATCCCTCTGCAGCGCCTCCTGACATGCAAGCAGATCAACACTCCTGCTCAATTTGCTGTCATCTGCAATCTCTACTGAGAGTACATTCCATCCCCTCATCCAGATCATTGATAAAGATATTACACAAGACTGGCCCCAAAACTGTGCCCTGGGGAACACAGCTTGTGACTGGCCAAGTCCTAGCTGGGCTGAGCCAGGGCTGTTTTCCTGTATTAAATTATTTTTATTAAATATTTTTCCTGTATTAAATTCTCCTTATCTCAGCCCACAGGGGTTTGGATTTTTCTCCTTTTCTGCCTGTCCTGTTTGGGGTTGGGAGGGTGAGCGAGTGGCCCCGTGGTGCCAGCTCCTGCCTGGGGCTGAACCACAACAGGCCACCAATTGGATTTAACTCCATGCACCACAACTCTCTGGGCTCAGCTGTCCAGTTTTTAATCCAAAAAAGAGTCCACCTGTGTACGCCATGAACCACCAGCTTCTCTAGTAGAATGCTACAGGATATGGTATCAAATACTTTACTGAAGTTCATGTAGACAGCACCCACAGCCTTTCTTTATCCACTGTGTCACCTGGTCATAGAAGGAGATCAGGTTGGTCAAGCAGGACTTACTTTTTATGAACTCATGCTGGCTGCCCTTGATCCCCTGGTCATCCTGTACACCCCTGCCTGAGTGTCCTCTGGATGAACCATTCCATAATCCTCTCCAGTATCAAGGTCAAATTGACAGGGCTGTAGTTCCATGAATCCTCCTTCCATCCCTTCTTGTAGATGCGTGTCACATTGACAAGTCTCCAGTCATCTGGGACCTCCCCTGCTAACCAGCACTGCTGATAAATGATGGAGAGAGGCTTTGGAACCTCCTCTACTAGCTCCCTCAGCACTCTCAGGTGGATCTCATCCTGCCCCATAGACTTGTGAGTGTCCAGGTGGTATAGCAGTTCCTTAAATACTTTCTCCTGGATTATGGAATTCATATCCATTCCTGTCCTTGAATTCATGGACTGAATACTGTGAGGATAATTGGTCTGACTATTACAGACTAGGCATTAAGCATTTTCCTCATCCTCCGTGGCAACATTCCCCCTGCATTCAAGAAAGGGTGGAGATTCTCCTTGCATCTCTTTTTGTTGTTAATGCATTTGTAAAAACCTTTTTTATTATCTCTTATGACAGTGGCCAGGTTGAGTTGGGATCTAGCTGCACTTTTGCCTTTCTGGTGTTTAATCTGCATGACTTAAATAGATCCTTGTACTCTTCTTTTGGAGGCTAGATGTGTTCAACAAACTTTGCAGTGTTGGACTTGCAACTCAAAAGGTGTAATATTTTAATCCTATTAGTTCACCACCCAAAAAAAGATTTTCTGGAGAAAAGAACAAAGAGCACAAAACCTATCTTCCTTTATTCGAAATATAAAATCTCCACCATTTCATACCAGTTTATATACCATAAGGAGTAGAAAGACAACAAATATAACTTTTTTTCTCTGAAACCATTCTGCCACATTTCAGTAAAATCAGTTATTTTAGTGGTTTGTGTACATACTATTATTTATTCTTTTATGAATAACAGAAAGTCCATGGATTTTTTAGGACTGATTACCATTTGTAATCAGAAGAATTAAAGTTGGAAACTGCACTGAATTTGCCAATAACTTTGCTAAAAGATATAAACAAAACCTATTTTACCTTCAACTGGGAGCTGAAAGTGTACCTAGGAAATTTCATCTGCAGAAATTCCAGCTAGCATACCACTGATTCCAGTCCTGTTGCCAAGAAACGACTCTCTTCTGTCTCCCTCAGTGCTAATCTCTACTTTTTACACTGTTTCCTTATTCTCATTAGTCATGCAATGCTTCTCTTAAATGTTAAAGCTAGTGCTGAACATTTTGGCAGTTATTCTGTCTGGAAATCCTGAAAATGTGTATGCTATCTGTGGAACAGGCTGTGCATTGACCACCAGGTTACAGCAAGTTGAAACTCAAGTGCACTAATGCATATATGGTTTTATAAATATATCTATATAGTTTTAAATAATTGTTTAAGAAACAAGAACTCTTTGAAAAATGGAACATTTTAGAATTCCAAAATGAAATGCTAAAAGCATTTCTGTAACTGAACTAATTCCAGGACAGCCAGAATACTGCCTTTAAGAGCACCTAATTCTGCACAAAATGTATGTAAGTAAACAAGGCATTGTTAATTCCATATCTAAAAAGAATGCAGTAAGAGAAAAACAATATAACCGAAATAATGTAGTAGACAGTTCAGAAATTAGTACGGTTATTTGCTGGAAGATTTCAGTAAAGAAGTGTAAGTAAACCAAATCCGTCTCAAAGTCTGCCAAATTAAAAATCCAAACCAGAAAGATACATCAAATGACTAGTCAATTGACAGCCTTGGGTTTAATTAACTACATCGCACTTACGCATGAATCTTCATTCAATAACCTCATGGAGTAAAACATTCTAATTATAAGAGGATATTGTATAAAAGCATAGACAGAAGTGTAAAAACAGTAAGACCTACTTAAGTTTTCATTAAAAGCTGTAGACAAGCCACAAGCATCACATTCCTGTTTTGAAGCTTAAGACACCAATACATCCTTTAATTTGAACAGAGCTGCATTTTTTAATACAAGTTTAAGTCTTTTCAATCAATAGTATTTCATAAAGAATCTTGTGCACTTATTCAACTCTTTAGATCGGTATTGAAATGCAAACATGCCTACAAAATGAAAATCAGTTCCATATGAACATCATGGTATTCCAAGCTTTTTTTCAAGTCCTAGTGATTCTCAGCTCTGACTTTTAAAAGAATTTGTGAGTTCAGAGGAAACCTTCATAATGTAAATGTCACTGGCTCAGAAAGGAAGAAAATAAATTATGGTTTATAATCCAAATCTTCGAAGCTGTGGAGGATGATAGCAAAGCAACATACCCATGGTCCAGAGAAGTGTTAAGACTCCATTTCTGATAATTTTCTAGAAAAGAATGCAATACTGTTTTTCCTTACTCTCCTCTTTGTCTTTTCAAAGAAAACCTGTGTTCCAGTTGTGAATATCCACCCCAGTAAGTTTTCAAAAACAGCAGTTTGCAAGGCACATTGTAAAGACACATTGTCTCCCTTTGTTTTGTTTAGCTTTGCAATCAGTAAGCATTGTAAATTCCAGTGTACTTTATCCAGGAGCCACAGTATGTACTTTTGTTAGAATAAAAGCAGATATAGAAGGGGGGATTGTTTTTTACATAGCTGTTTCCAAATGTGAGGACAAGTAAATCCTTAAATACAGCAAGACTTACAATGAAATCTAAGTTGAAACTTAAAAGTGAAAAAGAATAATTAACACTTCCTTGTATAGTAATGAAGTAATTGAAAGCATTTTGTTAGTTGCCAGATGAATGTATTGTTAGTACCTGCATTTATCACAGATCATGGTTGTTCTGACTACCAAGTCAGCAGCATTAACCATTATACCTTGTTAGCTGCCTGCCAAATCTCCCTGCTGTAGCACAACTTAACATCCTGAAAATATTAATCATTCATACACATATTTGTCAAAGAATAACTTTTCAGTATTTCTTTTGATCATCCAAATAAAATAGATCCATCACATCCCTGATGTAAAACAATCTTAGGAACACCAAAAAGGTGATAACTGTTCTGCTGGTGATGTCTGCTAGCAGAACACAGATGACAGGTATTGTCATCCATCAGCTGCAGTTCACTGAATAAAGGAATCTGAATCACAGAATAATTCAGACTGAAAGGGACCTCAGGAGTTCTGTAGTCACCTTCCTGCTCAAAACAAGAGGTCAGACTGGGTTGCTCAGGAGTGTATCTGATTTGCTTTTGAAAACATCAAAGGATGGAGACTGAATGACCTCTGGGCAGCCTCTTCTGCTCTTTGGATATCCTCAAGGTGAGAAAGTTTTCTTGAATGAAATGGACGTTTCAACTTATGCTCTTTGGCTCATCCTCCCACCATGCACTGCTGAAAGAACCTGGTTCCATCTTCCTACTTACTGCTTCTCAGGTAGGGTCAGGCTGTGCTTGGTTGCCCTGAGGAAGTCTCTTTACAGGCTGATCAGGTTCCATTCTCTAGGCTTCTCCTCGCAGGATAAGTCTTCCAGTTCTAACCAGTTTGGCCCTCCACTGGTCTTGCTCCAGTTGGTCAGCATCTTTCCTATACTAGAGGGCTACAGAAATGAGCAGAGTATCCAGACAGGATCTCTGATTGCTGAGTGGAGGGAGAGAATGCCCCTCTTCAATGTCCTGGCTGTACCCCTGTGAACACCTCCCAGAGTGCTGCTGGCCACCTCTGCAGCTAAAGCACACTGCTCGCTTATGCTCAGCTTGTGCTTGTCAGGGTCCCCAGATCTTTTCCCACAGAGGTGCCCCTAATCTGCCAAGCCCTATCCTGTGTGCTTGCACTAGTGCTCCCTGCATTTCATGAGGCTTGTCTGCCCATTCCTCCAATCTAGGTCCTTCCAGAAGGCAGCTCTGATTTCTTGCATGCTGACTCACTCCACTAAAAAATGTCATCCATAAATTTGCTATAAGTATCCTCCAGTACCTCCTCCAGATCATTGTTAAAGAGGTTAAATAGGTCAGGTCTCAATTTAGATCCCTGAAGCACTCCATTTCTCATAGACCTCCACTACTTACAACAAGTCTTCAGGTAGATTATGACTCATCAATCACAGTCATCTGAGCCAAATCATGAAGCTAGTGCTTAGCCAACTAGTTGTCTGCCCATTCAGAGACAATAGGAGTCAGTGTCAAAGCCTTTCTGAAGTTGAGGTAGATAACAGTCATTGTTATCTACTAGACAATCTGCTACATATTCCAAATAGGCTCCCTTTCCCACTAAAGCTTAGGCCAGATGATCTTTCAAGGTTTCTTTCCAACCTGGTCTCTTCTGTGATGATTGTGTGATGATTCTATGACATTATCATTTACCCACAAATCCAGTTGTTTTGTTGTAGCAGGCAATCAGGTTGGTTAGTCATGATCTACCTTTGTTTTTGAATCCTAAGACAAAGAAAGCATCATGTACCTCAGCATTATCTGTTTTTTGTTGCTTGCTAAATATCATATTTTTTTTCTTATTCAGCCGTTTATTTTTAATATAGAAGATGTTTAACTTGTTGCCCTTTAATTCATTTGCAAGTGTGAGCTCTTTGGGAGCTTGGCTTTGCTGATGCTATTCCTACATACTCTGACAATTTTTCCAAGTTTCTCCTTTGCAGCCTGTAACTGCATGTGGAGCCTCTGCTCCTCCTCCTTGTTTCTCCAGCTGTATCCATGATCATACACACACTGATGTTTTATCACCGTTTCTTTACTTAGATATCTTTTGTTCCTACTACCTGCCTGCTATTCCATTGATTGCTATCACACTTAACTGTTTGTTGTATTCACCCTCTGCCATTACTCCTTGTTTAAAGCTCTCCTCACCAGCTTGGTCACCCTGCAGGCAAAGACATGGAGCAGGTGGATCTCTGCAGCAGTCCTGGATCCCCAAAAAGGCAGAACCCTTTAACAACAACTGTAAAAACAGATAGTGACTCACAGGACTCACCTCTTCCTTCCCAAACTGACAGGATCACGAGGCAACACCAGGGGCTGATTCCTGGTTAGCATTGCCAGAGCAGCATAGGCACTCTTGACACACCCAAGATTCCCTGCTAACTGCATCCTTGATGCTCATATGGACTGGAATATGAAGTACTGGACAAGCCTCAGACTCGATTCAAAATCACAGTTGGCTCTGATATATCCGTAGATACGACCTTTTTGCACATCATGTGCAGGGCACTGTACATGCTCTACAATTTCAGATCTGCAAGGGAGGAGATTTCTTCTTGGTGCCACAAGTCACAAGACCCAGCCTTACAACTTGCAGCTCAGTTGAGAAGAATCATTGGCTATCACATCCACCTGTGCAAGTGGGGTTTCAATCTTGTCTCTGTAGGAGTTGAGTGAAGGTCCTGTCAATCTTTCACCTTCCTTCATACTTCATGGCCTTCACCTCCACCCATAGTCCTTTCACCTGGTAACAGGCCCTCATCCAGCACACACCTTCTGAGAGAAGGACACCTCCAGCCATGAAGAGGGTCTCTCAGCACTCCTTGGAGTCCCAGGTCTGGGAGGCTGCATCCTCCTTCTGGACCTGCTCTAGATTCAGGCCTTTGCTATGCTGGGATACTTCTCCAGTATTTTGTGGTGTGACAGCACCACTGCTGAGCAGTTCAACCACCTTCAGCAGAGTTTCTGCTTCCCTTCTGCATGGATTCATCTATTTCCACTCAGAGCTGTGGCTTCAGGTCTGGCAGTTATATAGATGCCTTCCTAGTATTGTTTGAAGAGGTGCTTGATGATCCCTGATCCCTAACCTGGAGTGAGCTTGAGACAAAAGGCCTGATTTTACTGAAGTGAAGGAGTCTATCAACCTTGAAAGAATAGGATCAATATCCTTGGAAAGTACATCAGGTAAAATACCAAATAGTACTCTCTAACCACGACCACTGTACTCTTTTGCTGCTTATGTGCATTCAAGCTGCCTGGCCTGAAATAAGTATGCATGTCAGGCTATCATCTTTTATTACTGATTAAACTGTCTGGTACCATTGCTTTTTACATAAAGAGTGTGAGATAAAGGCCCCTGCTGAGCTCAAAGATAAATTATTATTTGTATCGCACTATATTTATATTAGACTCTTTTGTGCATTTTGCCTGAGAAGGACTGCTGTCTCTACAAGAAATGCATAATTGTAAGGGCTGCATCCTTGCAAGCCTGCCATGATGAAATTAGAAGTTTATTTATAGTAAAGAATAAATGACTACATGGTGTGGCAATGGCAAAATATTACTGAGAATTAGAGAAATAAAGCATGAACTTCTGAAGACACAAGATAAAACTGAACAAAGAAATTTACAACAGATAAAATACAAGAGGCTAGAATAAAAAATGGAGTATAGAGATTGTGAATAAAATAGTAACTGTAGGAAAAGTGCAAACCTGACAACTAGACACTAAAGTGCTGAGGATATCAGCGATAGATTTTTCTCAATAGATTACCAACTCCCACACACAGTGTTTCATGGGAGAACAATTCAAAAAGGACAGTCAAGCTGCTTTCTTTCAAAAGGTTAACCTCTGAAAAGAGTCAGAAGATGCTAAGCTAAATTAGTCTTCTTACAACAGTACCTCAGTAATGCATGAAACAAAGTCTTCATTTTAAAATGGAAGCAAAGAGACTATAGCGCACAGTCTAACGTCTTTGCTATATTTCAAGGAGTCTGTCTTTACCTCAAACCAGGACACACCAACAAACTGAGAGAAATAACCCTGTAGAAGGGAACCAAATTTTAAAAATAAAGCTGACTCCCTTCATACTGCTTTGCCTAGCCTCACAAGCACCAACACATCCACCTGCAAGAGCTATGGCTGGGATTCCCTGCAATGCCATAGTTATGGACACATCTAGCCCAGCTTGTATTTCATAGTTTCTTCTTAGGTTGGCTATTGTGATGCATTTGAGTATATCTATTGTACCCCTGAGGTGTTCACAGTGATCATGGTTTTCTTTCCATCCTGTCTGACCTTTCAGAGTAATTTGAATTTCTCTTTTTTTTTTTTTTTTCTTAGGGACAAAGGGATGGTCAGGGCTCCAGCTGTGACCTCTCCCTTTCCACCAATATCTTAGAATAGCCTGTGTCTGTAAATCTGTCTTTGATTTATGCCAAGCAGAGACAGTCCTCTGCTTTTCAATGAGTGTTTCAGTGTTAGGTGCCAACATGTTATGGTCTTGATGACCTGCTGCTCTAGGTGTACTCTCCTCCTGACATTCTTAAACTTGTTTCCCCACTTTCTGGTGTCTCTATACCCAGACATTCTCTTCCAGTCTCCATGCAGAGTATATTTTACTTGTTTTTTGATTCTGTGCCTCACACAGAAAAATGTTTGATGGAGTGATAGAGCCCCTGATTGTAGATAAACATAGCAGTATAACATCCAGCTATATTTATACAGTTGATAAAATGCAAGTGAAGAGAATTAAAGCTTACAAGCAAGCAGCAACTACAGTGTTCCAAATCTCCTCCTCCTTTCTCACTGAATGGTTTATTAGGATACAGTATCTACAGAGAATGCATGCAGTGAAAGTTAATAGTACGTGGAATTTGAACATATAATGAAAGCAGATAGATTTACAGTACTTCAAAAGCTACAAAAATGGGTTGCCAAATATTTTGTCTGATGATACAACATTCTTGTAGGGATGCAGGCAAGCCACCATTCCCAGTCTGTCCAGTGTTGAAATACGAAATACACACATGGCAAACCTGGTAGATGCCACCACTGAGGAAAGCATTTATCAGTACAGTGATGCATGACCTCATGAGGATTATTAAACATTCTTTGTTCATGTAACATTGCCAGATAGAATTTCCACCTTAACAAGTACAACTAGAATACAATTTGACATTTAAGGCTGCATTAAAGCAGAATGACAAGTGATGGATTTGCTGGTCAATACCAGCCATCAGACACCTTTAATTTTACACCAAGCAGAAATTATCAACACTGTATCAAGCCTGAAATCAGCTTTTGTTAAAGATAGAAAGTCATATGACATTATGTATGGTAAGTCCTCGGACCTAACTAGTCCTTTCTTTGGTTGTGTTAGTTTTTAGCTTTAGAAGAGTTTTACAAAAGCTGTTTTTTTAAAAAAAAACAAAGTGATCTCTTACTGATCTCTTACATGTAGGAAAGTGTTTGTTCACTGTCAAAAAGGAAACATGAAATTGAACATTGACCTAAGAAACAGATGCTATAGCTCTCAGTGATATGAAGGTGGTTCTGTTCTGGATGCAGCCATATGAATTACCTTTTACTGCTGCTTTTCATGTCCTGCTAGCTTTTCATGTGCAGCATCATAAGGCTGTAGCATCTGGTAATTGCCTCTTGTACAGACCCAAAGCCAAGAACAAACTGTGGCTTATAGATATGTACCTTTTAACCTTGAACAGGTTCTGTTACCAGGAATTGGAAGAGCATAGTCAGAAGATACATTTCACAGCTAGAAGTTTCTGAGAACACAGTGAAGAGGTTTCACCTGACATCTGTTTCCTGGCTACTGACTGTCACAGATATTGCTGTCACTCGGCTATTTCCTTCATCTTGCAAGGGATTTCAGTGAGACATTAGAAATGACAGAAGGAGTCAGCTGGAGTCTAGCTAAGTTAAGACAGTCAGCTACATCTGTTAGCATATCTTTGGAACAAAGGTCTGATTTCTAGCTTAAACTTCACAAAATATAAATTGCTTGTAGATATGATTGTGAGGAAAAAAAGCATTTAAATTCAAGGTCAGACTGAAGAGAAAGAAAGTTAGACTTTCAGGTGCCAGTTCCTAATGATACTTCTTTACATACAGCTAACATAAGTGCTAGATAAAGTCTGTTTCTAGAAATTCAAAAGACTATTACAGAATTGGATTTGGATTGTAATTTTTGCCTTAAAACAAGTTTGGTGGTTTTTTTTTTTCTAAATGACAATGTAGAATTATGTCCTGAACACATACTTTTGTTCCAAATATATGAGTAACCAACTGGCTTTGGCCTAAAGACTAGTCAATGCTCTGAACAGAGTATCAAAAAATCTGTGTAGTAACTGAAGAGAATTAGGTAACTCAGAGGTATTCAACAGTTCTAGAATATTCTGCCATTAAAATAAGAAAGAGTGCAGAACGAAGAAAATGTCTCCAGAATAAAGTCTTTATCAACATCAGTACTCCAGCTCTGCTCGAGATTCATATTCCAAAATCTGATTGTGGAGTCAGGTACTGATAGCCTTTTTCAAAGAGTATTCTTCCTTCGAAGCTTGGAATAAAATTGTTAAATGTCTCTCCTCAAATACAGAAAACACCCAGGCTTAGCTTCCCTCTTAACCTGTGAGGATTCATAACTTCATCTTTCCCCCATTGAACAGCATCTTGGTTAACATCTGGCTATAGGCTTGAAATGCTGGGGTTTGAACCCCAAGCCCCAAATTAAGGTTGACATATGGGTGATTCCCACAGCCCTTCATAAAGAGGTGGTGAATTTGCCTTATAGCTTCCCCCCAGGGGGCAGCTGGCCCTGCAGGGAGAGCCATAAGGGAAATGAGCCCCAGGGGTCCCCCATTGAGTTGACAAAGGTCAGGTGTCTGCCTGGGGATAAAAGCTGGGACCACTTGCAGGGAGTCAGGAGTGTCTGCCTCTGTGGAGTGCACTTCCCAGAGCTTCCTGGTTGAGGAAAGACCTCCTGACTCTCCCTGGAGATGGGCCCTGGTCTGTTTAGACCTTTGCGAACGTGGGCTGATTGGGTGGGAGTCGCCATGTGGGCACTTTTATCCCATCTGTTCAACTTCCTGATCTGGCTGTTTCCCTTGCCATCTATGGGAAACCTCGGTTTTCTGTTCATACCACTTGTTGTGGGTCGAGTTATGTCTCTTCTGGGATTGTTGGGGGTGGTGTCAATTATGTATGAGCTGGTTGACTTGTTTGTAGCCCCGGCGGTCATTCATGTCACAATGCTTTTGCTTACAATACAGTCCGCGTGTTGGTTTCTCTTCCTTCTGGTTGTGCCATTCCTATTAGGCCTAGTTATTGGCAGAACAAGGCTACAAACACTTTTCTCCATATTGCTGTCATTCTTTGAATGCTGATTGCACTGGCCTGTTTAACCAACAAACACAGTGCACCGATTCACACTCCCAAGACCTTGCACTTTTGGATAGGGAAGAGGCTACTTAGGCATTCAGGAATCTTTTCTGGTAAAGGCTAAGGAAATAAAGTGCTTATGGGGTAGGACAAAGACTTTGACGAGATTTCTCAGATTCAGGCAGAATTCAGAAAGTTCATGTTACTTACCTTTATCTGACTTATATCCCACATTTTCAAATGGATTTGTTGTTCATTTCCAGCTCCTACTACTTTTTCCAATACATGCACATTAAAGTTAATGAGAGGGAACATGAATGCAAAGAGATGAGGGTCATGTGGTTTAACTCGGTAAAAGAAGTCCCCCATTTCCTTTCCTGCCTTCACACTTCTTGCTTTCTTCACACCTTGTACCAGTCATAATGATTCAACCTGTGTACACCTAACTGATCGTCCAGCTACTCAATTAGAGCAATATTTAACATAGTTGTATTTTTAGCCTGCTTTTTCTTAGCCCTTATAACCCCAGAAGCAGGAGATTATCTTTTCTGTTTTATTTTTTGACACTCCTGCACAAGTAAATAGTGCTTTCACTCCTCTTCACTGCAATTTTATTTGAATCCTTATTTCTTTCCCCATTCAGTTATAACCTGTCATCCAATAAAATGCATTACAAGCACCCTCTCTCCTTTAAGTCTAGTATTTCCACATGTAGAAAAAATACATTGTCTAGCAGAGGTTAAAACTATAGAAAATGTATTATCTTTTATGTGCTATTGTATATGAGCTTAAAAGGGGGAAAGATTTTGAAGTGTGTAAGCTAGTGAAAACCTAAGTGGAATGGTAATATAACTCATCACAATTTTGAGCAGTCTTACCTAAGAGCTAACAGGTACATAAAATGTCAGCCTACAGGGTAACTCCTTTTAAGTTATAAGAATTTGAAACTAGCAGCTGTTGAGTGCCTTCTCAACCATATAGCTGTCCTGACAGAGAAAATACATAGATTGAAAGCTATTTCATCAGACAAGCAGAAATATGGAGAAATAGCCATGGAATAGTTGCTAAAATAATAAGCTGTATCACCTTTAATTGGGAAAGCAGAAATACTGAAGCAGAACCAAAAAATAAAAAAGGATGAACTTGTCTGTCCCAGAGTAATCACAACTCTCACTTAAATACCTACATCTTAAAAACATAAAAGTACTTTAAGGTCTGTTTATGGTACTTTTAAGCTGTCAAGTGTACCTCAGCAACTGACAGTAAGACTGAATCTATGACGTGTATGCATAACATGTTCAGCAAACTGAAACACAACTTGTATAGGGTGAAAAAAAATACAGAAAACACAAAGAAAATGTTACGCCTGATAGTACCACTGACCTTTTTCTACAGCAATAGGTTTTAACTTACTATACCAATAAGTTACTAGTAACAGGTGAGTATGGCAGTCTAAGCAAGATAGAACAGGGTGGTTTTATAATTTTGTCAATAAAGCTGAGAGGAGGAGACGTATAGAAACAGCAATGGCACAGCAATTTTATAGCTATAAATACACATGGAAAATACATTTTCCTTATGGAACAGGCCAAAATTACATTTTGCCCTACAGTAATTTATTAGTTCTTAAATTAATGTGTTATGTATAACATAAATTACAGTCATTAAGTTTTATAATTTGGGGAATTTTTGCCAGTTTTAAGCAATATCTGTAAATGTCTTTGGCATGCTATTAACAGCAACCAGTGATAGGAAGCAGAAAGTGTCTGAAATGACTGCAATAACTGCACAACTTAAAGTCCTGAACTTTAAATCTTTTAAATGCAGCAACTCAGATTCAAAAGCAAATTTCTCTCAAAATGGATATTTCAATTTGAACATGGATTTCCTTCTCCATGCTGGTTTTCTATGAACATTGAGCTGGTAGAAAAATCACAATATTTTGTGAAACCAGGTGTATAAAAAACAATATTAGTGCATGTAGGGGAAGATACACATAAGGACTAGACCACTGAGAGAGAAAACATTTATTTAAATAATTTGTTTTGTCAGGTTCACGTAGTAAAGATTTGGTAGCAGAGGTGGGGGGGGGGTGCAGCTGTGGCTTCTGTGAGAAGATAGCAGAAAATGCACCAATGTAGAACAGAGATAGTTTCTGCAGACTCCAAGAGAGACCTGCCGTTGGCCAAAGCTGAGCCAATCAGCAACAGTGGTAGGAGCTCAGTGGCAACATATTTAAGAAATGGTTAAAAAAAGCTGTGCAACAGCTGGGAGATTGGAATTGGGAGCTATAACAGAAACAATTTATGGAGACACCAGGTTCAGTGAAGAAGGAGATGGAGGAGGTGCTCCCGGCACTTTTAACTTTCTCCTGTCCTTTTCTCTTGTCTTACTTTCTAACTTTCTTCTGCTCATTTTTGTTAAAATTAAGTGGTGCCACATCTTCAGACTTAGATCACAAGGAGGGCAATGAGTGTTTAACCACATGCCTTTATCCACAGCACTTATTGATTGTCATTAGGAAGAACTAATAAATAGTTTTGTATTGCTTCTGAGTTGTTGTGGCTCCACCACCTCTGTGGCCCTGCTGTGCAGAGATAGCCCGTTTTCAGGGGGTGATAAAGATTCACCTCCCTTGTCACTCACTGAGTGGGACAAGACAGCAGGGTAAAGGTGGGCTTGGTTTTGTTTTATTTCTCACTGTCCTACTCTGTTACAATTAATTGTCAATAAATTAAATTAATTTCCTCATGGTGAGTCTGTTTTGCCCATTTGCCCATGACAGTAATTGGTAAATGGTCTTGTCCTTTTGTTGACTCATGAGATTTTCATCATATTTTCTCCCCCTGTCCTGATGATGGAAGGTGAGTAATAAAGTGGCTTGGTGGGTACCTGGCAGTCAATTAAGGCAAATCCATCACAATTATCAAAACCAAAATATTTTAAAACTTTATCCTAATAAAGCTTTTATATGTATATGGACTTCTAGAGTACTGCTCTCCCATAGTAGCTTTTTTAAATGAAAAGAAATATTTTCTTTAATTGTGTCAATATCCTCTCCTTATTTCTTCATTCTATACAATCTTTTTTCCCTTTAGAGTTTTGTAATGGTGTGTAGAAAACCAGAAATACACAAAATACATACCTAAAAATGAAATAACTTTATTTTAGGGGGAAAAAAAAAAAAAGTTGATAATCATCCTTTTTAATTTCCAGTGTAATTATTAACTGTTGAATTCTTTACTAATGATTTTTTTTCTTGTTATTGATAACTTCAGCAATTCCAAATGGTCAGTTTTTCCTCCTTTTGCCCAGCTTCTGGGAGATTTAAATAATTGCCTGACCCAGGAATCATTCTATTTTAATTAAAACAGAATGTTATCCCTTATTCCTCTATTATAATTTTTTATCTCATTTGTCATGAAGACCCAAAGTTCCTGGTATCTAGAAACACCCTGTCAAGACTATGAAAATGGTCTTCCAAATAATTCAGACTTACCTGCAAGGGTTGAATGCACAACTCATACCAATATGTACCAGATAACTTGTGGTAGCTCATTAGCTTATGAAATACCAAGAGCATAAAGTAAATTGTTAAATTTCTTAGGAAAAAAAAAATATTTGGTTTTGACCTTTATGACATCATTTTAATGCCAAGCATGTTTTTAAAGTCTGTCATCCATAATCTGGAAAAGAAGCATCAGATAAAGAAAAATTTGCAAATAATTTACAGATCAGTTAGACAATGTAACTTGATCAATGGACCCTCAAACTCAGGAAGACCAAAATCTTGTTATATCATACTCAAATTGTGATCACGTAAGCATACTCTGATAACAACTAAAGACTGAGAAACAACGGTATTGTTACTCATCAAAAAAAAAAAAAAAAAGATAGACAAATATAAACATTTTCAAAGCAAACATACTTTTGTGAACATTATTTGCAATACAGATAAATTTAACAGTTCCAGAACCACGAATATGAGGGGAAAAGAGAATCCTTTCATCTCAGCTGCAATTACTCATAACTCATCACTTTAAATGTCAGTTCTTCTTTTATAAGAACTTATTTTGTAAAAGTAGCATATCAAAGACTGATTCTGTATTATTTCCGTGCCAAGCAGTTGCTTTCTAAGAAAAAGGCTGGGCTATTTCCAAGGTTTTTCTATCAACTGCTTTTGCTGAAGATCCAGGATTTTTAGCAGTTGTTGCTCTTGACATGCACTCCAACCTCATTCACAGCAAGCTTGCCTCATGGAAAATGTGTAAAATGTGTCCTATTTCATCATGAACATGAAGACAAATTAAGAAAAAGCATTCAAAATACAAAGAAAATGCATGAAAGAAAACATTCAAATATCACGTACTGCTGCTTCAACCTCCTTTTTTCTTTCCAAGAGTTTGTGCCATTCAGGTTGTATTTTCCAATTTGTATGAAGACAGTAGGACTCAGAATGCACAAATGCTCAGAAACAGAAAGGAAGCATTTATGACAGGAGATTTAACTCCATGAGCCCAGCTGCTAGAAAAGAAGTCTAACACAAGATGAACTCTGCAAATAACTAGAAAAATATTTCCAATCACAAGATAACTGTCTTAATAGAAACATTTTTTTTGAGTGAAAAATATTAAATGTCTACTGTAAAGTCATATTTTATCCCTTTTTTTATAATTGTTATATTGATGAGCCCCACTTTATATTCAAGAGCAAAGCTAGGTTTGTCTCATTTTGGAAGGGCTGCTATACACAGGAGATTTATCATGGAAATTGCTATGGAACAAAAATCTTTTTTAGGCATCTTGATTATAGGCGTGTAACAAAACACTATTCTGAGTCAACCTGCAGTCATTGTTTCTGTGACCCTACTGGATCTGCCAACAATGAGGAAAAAAATCTTGTCTTTAATAATGTTGTTTATGACAGGAGATTTAACTCCATGACTTTAGTAGAGCTGTTGACACTGTTTCCCACAACATCCTCCCAGGGAAAGTGGCTGCTCATGGCCTGGATGGATGTACAATTCACCGGACAAGAAATTGGCTGGATGGCTGGGCCCAGAGAGTTGTGGTGGACAGAGTTACATCCAGTTGGCAGCCGGTCACAAGTGATGTTCCCCAGGGCTCAGCACTGGGGCCAGTTCTGTTTGGTATCTTTGTCAATGATCTGGACAAGAAGATCCCCAGTAAGTTTGCAGACAACACAAAGGCAGGTTGGTGTGTCAATCTGCTTGCGGGTAGGGAGGCTTTACAGAGGAATCTAGACAGGTTGGATTGATGGGCCACAGCCAACTGTATGAGGAAGGCCAAGTGCTGGGTCCTGCACTTTGCTCACAGCAACCCCAGGCAATGCCACAGGCTTGGGGAAGAGTGTCTAGAAAGATGCCTGTCAGAAAAGGACCTGGGGATGTTTGGCAACAACCAGCTGAATATGAGCCATCAGTGTGCCCAGCTGGCCAAGGTGGCAAAGAGCATCCTGGCTTCTATCAGAAATAGTGTGGCCAGCAGGACCAGGGAAGTGATTATGTCCCTGTACTCAGTGCTGGTGAGGCCACACCTCAAATACTGGGTTCAGTTTTGGGCCCCTCACTGCAAGAAGAACATTGAGGTTCTTGGGCACATCCAAAGAATGGCAGTGAAGGTGGTGAAGTGTCTAGAGCACAAGTCTTACAAGGTGTGTGTCTGATGGAACTGGGTATTTTTAGCCTGGAGAAAAGGAGGCTAAGGGGAGACCTTATTGCCCTCTACAACTACCTGAAAGGAGGTTATAGCAAGGTGGGGGTTGATCTCTTCTCCAAAGTAACAAGTGATAAGACAAGAAGAAATGGCCTCACGTCATGCTAGGGGAGGTTTAGATTGGGTATTAGGAGAAAAAATTCTTCACCCACAGGGTTGTCAAGCACTGGAACAGGCTGCTAAGGGACATGCTTGTGTTACCATCCCTGAAGGTATTTAAAATATATATATAGATGTGGTGCTGAGCGACATGGTTTTGTGGTGACATGGCAGTGCTGGGTTAACAATTAACTTGACATTTAAAGTCTCTTAGAACCAGAATAATTCTTTGATTGTGTTGCATGCTTCTGTGATTCTAATCATACCCTTAGCACAAAGCTTTTTATCTTTTGACAAAACATTTTTTTTGAGAGTGGATGATTTCTGAGGGACAAGCTCAAGTGATTGCAAAGTGTTTTTAGATTAACAGGATTTACTGGAGAGGTATTTGGTAAGGTTGTTTATCATGTACTAGGTATTTTTATTTTTGTAATGCAGAGTTGTTTTCACTATATCACATATACATACTTTGCACCACACAACACTATTCCTAGAATTGCAAAATCAGCTAGAGAAGTGAAATAAAATCTGCATTAAGCTTTAGCAAAAAAATATGCGACATTGAGGTATCTTTCACAAAGTGAAGTTAAAATCCATAATAGCTAAGAAATGAAGGTAAGGAAGGTTATTTTTAGTACAAAAGATTACAAAATAACAAAATTTCTTAACTCTACATTGGATTACTAAATGTTATGCTTTACTCCCGCAGAGCAAAATTAGCAATGATAGGAAGATTAGAACATCACAAGTGAAAGACTCAATGTTTATTGTACTGAAGTGCCTCACTGCAATTAAATAAGAAAGGTAGTTTGTTTAGTATGCTTATGGTTTTGCTATTTTCCACAGACCTATGAAATTTTAAGCATTGAGATATATTAAAATATTTATGTAAAGATAATGTTCACTCTTTGGAACCATTCCTCAATAAGTTACTAAAAATAAGGTGAGGAAAAACAGTTTTCAGTGTCAAATAGCATGAAATTTATTTTTCTTTTTCAGTTTAAAGCTAAAATTATAAATTATAAATGAATCAACTAATATATTACAGCATTTATTTCCCTTTTGATGATGATACATGTCAGTTCGCAGCTATTTGAAATACTCTTTCCTCAATGTTATTATACATTTACAATTTTAATTTAGGAATGTTATTTCTTTATCCTAGTGTTAAATGTGAGCAGTTTTCACTTTTAACTGTCTTTTGTCTCATGCTAATTAAACAAAAAATGATCAAATCTATTGAAGGAAAAAAGCTTCAAATGAGTTTTCTTATTGAGAGTTCATAAAATTTCCTTAAAACATTCTTCTCAGTAATATGAATGCATTCATTGCTGCTTCCGTATTTCAAGGCAGAGCAATGTATGACTTTACCCAACCTGTTCTTAATTTATTTTCCATACACAACTGAAAAACAAGGTTTGCACCAGTTGGTGTGTAACTGTGCTCTGTGATGAAGTGGAAGAGGTGTTAATTGATTCGCATTGACACAAAAGCTAACATGATTTAGGTGTGTCACTTTGGATAGTCCCTGAGGCCTCAAAAACAAGGAGGAGGGTTTTCCTTCATTCAGTTGCTGCAGCCCTGTGAATGAGAAAGTCTCAATCAGGCACCTGCACTTTTAGAACAGCAAAACATATTGGAGAAATACCAAACTAATTTTCGATGTAAATAAGAATGGATAAGTGAGGTTTCTTGAGTGAAGTCGTGGCAGCTGACAACACTAGTTCTCCCAACCTACCACCACCCTGTACCCTTTCAGCGATGTGGGGGACGGCCCCCCCTTTTCCTTTTTCCCCATAAGCAAAATGCCTTTCAAGCCAGCAAAGCAAGTGAAGTGCCTCTTGCTAATCCAGCCAAGGACAAACCCAGATAAAGAGCATAGCAAAGGCTGGCAAAAAAATAAATAGCAGGCTGAAGTATACATCTGGCCAATGTTAATTGGCTGATACGGACAGAGACTGTTACAAAAACAAGCAAGCTACCTCTGTGAGAGGTGAGCGTCGCACGCGCGCCCTCGGTCTATCTAGAAACCTCTCCATTTGAGGGGAGGGAGGGAAGTCGTGGAAGCATCCTGACAGCCCATAGACATAATATCAGCCCACGACAAGCCCCTTCACCTCCCCTTAGACACTGTTGTCTCTTTAGGACTATGCATGCCTGTATTATCAAATAACTTGGCATAAAGGGAGCAGATTGGTGGATCGAAGCAGTAGACACTGGAGATCCTCACAATCCAATTAAATCAGCCTTAGGAAACATTAGGTCTAGTCCTCTGACAAAATACCCAATTTTTTCACGTGTTCAATGCTGTTTGGAAAAAAAAAAAACAAAAACAAAAAAAAAACCCAAGACAGTCCTGTTGGAAGGATATCAGGATATCTTCTCTTCCTCGACAGACGGTCCCATTGCTAAGAAGTGTAACATTCTCCTTTCATTTGTTTTCCTGGATGTAGGTAGTAGCAACTACTGCACCCATCATCATTGCTTTTATAAAACTCCCACACACAAAATCCTTCTACTACAGTTTGTGCTATTTTCTAGCAGAAAACTTGGTAACAGCTGCTCCGTCCTCACAGGAACGGTTTCCTCTGTTTCCAGAGAAAGGTCACATTGTATTCAGGCATTCAGGTTTTGCCCAGAGTTTCCATGGCTTGAGGAAATGACAGTATCTATGTGTTCTCAGTCTCCAATAATCCGTTTTTGAACACAGAAGTCTTCATAAACAAAAGATTTCAACAAGTTAAACCAGTAGCTAAGTATTCCTTGTTTGCTCAAGAGCTTTTCAAAAGCTGCACCACATGCCTTATGCTAAAACACTTAACTTCTAGTTGCACAGTCCTAGTTCGCTCCCCTGTATTTATATGTTTCTTCCCCTTCTCTTTTTTCTTTGACTGACTCAGAACTTACATCAGCCCAATGTAGCTCCTTCCAGTGCTACTGATCACCCTCTATATACTCTTATTTTCTGTGAGACATCTGCTTTCAATAATAGGTGATACGCATATACAAACACAACACCTTGACTACTTTACAGCACCTAAAATTTCCTGTGTGGACTTAATCTCTTTTTATGTATGGGAACATGAGGAGTCCAATAAAATTAATGTTTTAAGTCCAGATTTTTTTCTCCTCTTGCAAGCAATATCACATAGTCATTTATACTTTAGAATCAGGTAAGAATCAGGATATATCATGCTGATAAGGACTTAATAAATTCTAAATGAGATGGAAAGACTTTGGGCAATGTGACAGACTGTTTAACTGCTTTGCTCTCAGTTTTCATGTTATACCCTGTTAGAAAAGTGAATGAGTTGGGCCCTTAGAAGAGAGATTGCTTTCCTGGTAAACAGCTGAGAAGGCTCGAGGGTGCGAGCTGTACCAAAGGAGCAGTGAGAAAGACAAAGCTGGCAGCTTGTAGTGTGAGTAGAGAGAGTGCAGTGGGGAACAGGGAACAGCCACAGCCAGACCTCTGCAGGGATGGCCAAGAGTCTTCATGGGGACTAGGAGCAATAGGATAAAGTTTCTTGTAACTCAGAAAAGGCAGTAAGAAACCTAGCACAGAGTCGAAGACTGTTCTGATTATTTAAAATATCAAGTACAGTAGTTTCTATTTTAATATAACTTTACTTTTAGATATAGATTATACATTTTATGCCTTCTTTCAGAAGGTAGCAATAAGGTTTTGTCATAGCATCTATCAAGTATTATAGTAAAGTGAGCACGTGAAACAAAAATACTCTATGGTCCTTGTTGTACAATATTCAGCAGAATTTTTCATTATAGGGAATCTCTGAACACACAAGAAAGCCAGGTATCAAGGGAAAAGGAACTTATTTTGCTACGTGGTCAATAATGACCTTAAAATCATACCTGCCCTCCTGACCCTTTCTTGTCACTACAGTGTGCTGAAAAAGTCCTGCTTTTTCTGGTTTTTAATTCCTTTCTGAGCCTAGTATAGCCCCTTTACAAAACATGGCTGGCTATGCAGAACCATATAGCACAAGCTCAAGAAATGCATGCCACAAATTTGGATATATTTGTGTGTAACTTGTTTCCATTATACATATACATCAGCCTTCTAACAACACTGATCACAAATAATCAGTTGGGCAACTATTGCCTCAGATATCCGTCTGGAAATTAATGTAGAATTTTATGGAGCAAATATAATTTTTTAAATTAAATTCTACAAGGAACAAAAAGCTTTTTGTTTGGTTGGTGGGTTGTTTGTTTGTTTGTTTGTTTCTTTTAATAACACATCTCTGTCCTCACAACTGATGTCACAACCAGTCTTCCTATGGCAGAACATTTGCTCACATGCTGTATGAAAAAGAACTTGGAAAGCAGTATGGATTGACCTAGCTAGTGACATCCTCTTTCAAAAGCAAAAGCTTATTTAATGGTTTTGACAATTCATAGAAAGGGAATAAAATCATGGCAGTAAAAATAACTGGGATCAAAAGCATCGGAAGAACATCAAGTTTGAATGGATGCAGGACATTTAAGGAATATTATTTCCAATATTTTCATTCTAAAGAAATAAAACATAATGTAAATGTTACTAGGCCACAGATGGTTACCCAGTATTCTTCCTGAGTCACCCTGGACTGTGAAGACTGATCTACTCATTAAAGGTAAACTTCAATAAGCTTTCAAATTCAATAGTGGGTAGTTTTTTTGGTAGGTAAGACTAAGGAAAAAGGAAATTTTGTAAAAGCTGTCAATTGTTCAATGAAAAAATACTGAAAGCTTAAGTACAAAATCAGAAAAAAATATAGAATGTTTAGTAGGAGAGCAGCATTGTTAAACTAAGAGTTCTTCACTGGTCTCAAATAGAAAAAGGAACATTTAGAAACTAAAAATTAGGGGAGATTACTGAGGACAAAAATAAAGCCTAGGCATAGAAGAAAAAAAAAAAAATTGAAAGGTCAAGACACAGATGAGATGCAATTAGCAAAAGGCATAAGAATGACAAGAAATCAGTTTCTAAGTATAAGAGGAGTACGAAAGAAAGCATTGTTCTGCTACTAATCAAGAACGAAAGCTATGCACAGATAACACAGAGAAGGCTGAAGTTTTTAATGACCTTTTTTTTGCATCAATCTGCAGTACAAACATCCATGAAGGAGAAGTGCCTAGCATAATTAATATCAGCAACAAAAGGGGAAGATGTCAACATGGAATAGAAAAGACATGATATACAGGGCACTTAGATAAGTTAAATCAATGTGATTTGATGAACTTCATCCTAGGATACAGTCTGATGCTATCAAAAAACTCTTAGTGGTTATCTTTGAGAACTCTTGGAAGATAGCCATGGTATGAAATGATTCGGAAAAAAAATAGCCCTGTACATAAAAGAAAAGAAGAAGCTGGAGAATTATAGAACAGATAGTCTGACTTCATTCCTCAGAATCAAAAAGATTTTTTTTTTTTAATTAAAAAAAAAAACCATCCTAACTGCTTGTAAATAGCATGAAGACAATAAGGACATGAATAGGAGTCTATGTAAGTTTGTCAAAAATAAATCCTATCAAACCAATCTGTTTTCCTTTTCTGACAGGGTAATAGGCCTTTCAATAAGAAAGCATTAGTAGATGTCACATGTAAGCTGGGAAGCAAGGATGAAGCAGTGCCAGGACAAATCTGGAGCTTACAGTGCCATATTACTTATAAAAGCTAGAAAAATGGGAATTAATGTGTGTATGATTCAGCAGTTATGCAGATGAAAGCTAAATGTGAGGTATATGTATTATTTAAGAAGAGCTACTTTATTTATCTGGTGAAATCCTTACATCTGTGTAACAAAATTAAACAGCTGAGTATGGGCAAGAATCAAGTCTGTATATTGAAGACAAAAATTTCTCAGTATCATATAGGATAATCAGAGGTTAATAACTGATATTATTAATTATTGGCTGCATGTTGGTGGGTGAACATAGATTTTTACAAACTAAAATTCATATCAGACATAAGTGAAACAGTAATAACCAGGAAAAGAACACATGTCACAGTGTAATAGGAATAAGGAAATACTTGAAAAGGGAAATTTGATGTGGCTAGGCAAACTCTTCCCTGAAAGGAGTATATTTGGAATAAATTTTGAAGCAAACAGCTGAGGCTAATATCTGAGCAATAACACCCTGGATGGCTGAAAATGTTAAGAGATTGTAACTAGTGTGCAGGAGTTTCCAAATTGCCTGGATGGCCCAGACGTCACTGGCACCAACTGGTCAGTGACATTTAGTAACCTCAAATTTAGAAAAGAACAGGCAATTTATAACATCATGGTGGTTTCAGATGATATTTCATATGATATGACAGAAAACAAGTAAAGACAGAAACATCATAATATGAAAACCTGATTGGCGAATTTGCCTGGAATAGAGCTGATCTGTTGAAAAAAAAAAAAAAGTCTGCCTTGACGATGATTCATTTCTTGTTTATCATTTTTTATGTGGATTCTGGAATAAATAGAAATATAGAGATAGTAATAGACTAAACGGTGGAATTGTAAAATACTACATTGAAGAGATATAACCAACTGTACTGATATGGGATATAAAATCCAACTTGATAATTCCTCAAGAAATGATCTGAGGGTTTTGGCAGATGAGTAGCTGCCAATGTACTGATATTATGCTTTTACAATAAAGACAAACAACTCACAAAAATTTATGAACAGACTTACGGATTACTGATCATATTATTCATAAGAGTATAATAATTTGGAT
Source organism: Merops nubicus (assembly GCF_000691845.1). Taxonomy (NCBI): domain Eukaryota; kingdom Metazoa; phylum Chordata; class Aves; order Coraciiformes; family Meropidae; genus Merops; species Merops nubicus. The sequence goes on along the minus strand of NW_008586187.1, from coordinate 12,258 downwards.
GTTTACACGTTCTATTACTTTATGCACATTGGCAAAAGCCTCATCTGGAATAGTGCATGCAGTTTTACACATTGCACTTCAGGAAAGATGTGCATTTCTTGTGAAAGATGTAAGACAGCAGCAAATATGACAGAAATTAAAGTAGCTCCTCAGGCAGGACCCTAAGTCAATCTGCTTTTGGAAGGAGTCTGTGCTTATTTTTTTTCTTTATAACAAGAATCCCCAAAGAAGAATGAATTATTCTTAAACTCACCCAAACCAGGGATTATTAAACTATTAATCAGAATTCTTAGCTTTTTAAATACAGAAAGATTAGAAATACAAAGGATTTATATGCAGTCCTATCTCTCCCAACCCACCGCTTCTTCACTTCTGGCCTGTTCAGTGATTAAGTCTCACTAAATCATGACCTGTTCTTTGTGCTCCCTCTCCAACACCTCTGAAAATTTCCTGTCTGCTTCTTGATTCCTCTCAGCAGCTCAGTCTCTCAGTCTCTCCTCCACCTGCAGACTGCTACATCTTTCAAGTGACTTCTCACTCCTGTCTTCTGCTTGCTATATCATGCAGTTTCCAGGAGCCTCGATCTCTGCCAGATTCAGCTGCTTCCTGGGAAGAAACATGTCTCTTCTGTTTCCAGATAAGTATCTGACTTAATCCCTCTCCTGAAAGGAGCATAACATGTAAAAAAAAGAAGATACAAAGATACCATCTGTCCCGTTCCTATAAGTACTCATCAGAAATGGTCTGTTGTCCATTGCAGATATGGAGAAGAAAAGAAATAATAGTTTTAAATTTCAACAAGAAAGATACAGGTTAAAGAATGTGGAACAGATTATTTGGAAGACTGGAGCCTCTTTCTCCAGAGATACTTTAAAAAATAGTGAGGTCTTCATCTGTCTGCAATAATATCAATACAGTTCACCCACAGAATATAAGCATAGACAAGATCTCCTATAACTCTTTTTTGCAAATATTATTGAAAGGTATTTTGCTACTGTATGATTTTATCAGGTTGTTGAATTGAGCAGATGTTAAAAATGCTGTGTAGTTTTGAATATTCATTATTACTGGTCACCGTGTGAACCTAAAAATCACACAAACTCAGGAGTGATGTGAAAACATATGAGCAGGAAAGAAACTACTTTAAAAATAGATATTGCTTGACTAAGAACTGTTTGAAACTTAACACTTTCAAAGAAGTTGTACTTAAAAGTTTTGAGTCTGCTTGACTCATACCCATGGTTATGTCCTAAAACTTAAAAGTTCAATGTGATGTGGAACCACTGGTCTGTGTAGGATATTAGATGACATGTAAATTCAGTATTGAATGGGCAGAGAAGAAGGGTAATACAATATCTGCAGTTTTTCTTTGTGACAGGTACTTTTCCACCCAAATCTGAATATGTATGAACAATTCAAAAATTAGGTATTAGTGTAGTGACTTTTGAAAGAGAGAAGAAAAAAAAATATTTAAGGTTTTTCTATAGTTATGCAGCTTAAATTTCATACCAGAAGACAGCAACAGACTGGGGGTTGGGTGTTTTTGTGGGTGTTTGGTGTGTGTTTTTTGTTGTTGTTGTTTAATTTATCTAGAGATAGAATCCTTGGCTTTTTTGTTTTGATTTGAGGTTTAATCATTATAATTTTCCCATGTTGGTTAGTTTGGTTTTTTTAGCTGAGACCAGTAAAGAATACAAGGTTTTGAGCAGCAAATGAAACCCATATTGAGTTATTTCCATATTACTCGTCAACATTTCTTTTAAATGATACTTCTAACTTGTTCCTGAATTTTGCTTCTATTTAGGATATACAGCAAAGTCAGTGCCTAAAAGTAAAACTCTTAAAGAATATTCTGGCATCTCTATGTCAATTTTACAGCAACTTTGTGTATATGACACAATCATTGTTTTATGCTGAGGAAAAAAAAATTATGTCCCACACAGCTCACTGAACTCTTTTTTTTTTTTTTTTTCCACCAGTTATGTGAGTTAAATATACTTGCAGAAAGTATCATAAATGAGGCTTCTCTTGTCCACTTCTAGTCATAACCAGAATTACTTTTATGACACTTATTAGGAAATAAAAAGAAAATATTATCAGATTAAAAAGCAATGGAATACTTGTATACCATACAGTTAAAGAAATCTTATGGTGACATTTAAATCAGACTTGTATGCTGTTCAGATAGCAAATTTGAAAGTATTTGTTTAGAAATAGCTGCAACAGGTTTGTTGGTCCACACAAGCGTTAGTAATTAGTATTAGTAATTACTAATTAGTATTAGTAAGCTGCTGAGCACACTAGATTTCAGAACTTTCAACCTGCCTTGACAAGAGGACAAGAGGTGAATGGGATCAAATTGGATCCTATCATATTTTACAGCTGCTTCATAACTTGTTTCTTCAGAGAAAAAAAAAGCCTGGAATTATGTCTCTAATAAACAGAAAGGAGCAGGTCACTTACACCATGTCTGTGTATTTTCCAGTCATGTCTGTTTGGAAACAATTTGCAGAGAGACCAACAGCTGAGTGCACAGAACAGCAGCAGTAAGCTCAGCATTCGTATTACACCTGCAGGTCTAACACAGGGAGTGGGGGAAAACCGTCACCTGTGCAGAGGTGAAAGGAAGTTTTCTGAGAAGACATTATGAAACTGCATAATAGTTTGGATAAATTGAATAATATTTTTTTATGTGAATATGGGCCCAGTCGTACAGTGCATAGAAGTTGTTTTACCCATGAGTATCACACAAGTAGAATTACAGTAAGGGGACTGAAGCAGCTCACAGCAGATTAGGTGGTACACTTAAATGATGCTTCCTGTGTCTGGGGTCCCGTCTCTGCTGCAGGAAAGGGTGGTAGAGATTAGAATGCATTTATGGATGCTTTTTTTTTGAAGTAGGGATAAAACTAATTCAGGGAAATTAAGAAGGCCACAGGACTACCCAGAAGCTCCCTTTAAGTAAGAAGGAAATCAGGACATAGGGATTGAAAGGGAATGACCATCTCTTTGGACTTTCATTCTGCTGCTAAAGTTCTTTAGATATGGATCTTGATTGACAGTCCAGTTGTCAGACTGCCAGATGAGTGGGTTTCTTACCTCTTGATGTCTATTGCACAACTTACCATCTGTTGTCTCCTGGTATATGATTCCAGCAGAAGATATAGGTTCAACTTACACATCAATCTGCTTCCACAAATGGCACTGAGAAGAAGGTGAGAGAGATGACAGATTCTGATCTGTTTTAGCAGAGGACTTTAGAGCCCTAATGGCTCAATGGTTGGACTTGATGATCTTGGAGGTCCCTTCCAACCTAAATGATTCTATGATTCTATGTTACAAAGAGCTTCTCCGGAACAAATTACAGGAAATTATTTTTCACAGCAGGGAAAGGACAGTATTGTGTTCTTTAAATCTTTCCAAAAGATGTATTAGGACATACACTTAATATGTGAGAGATCTGAAGCTGTTCTTTAACCCTTTTTTTCCTCATGTTATGCTATTAAAAAAGTACATTTTTCTAAATACAATAGATTTTGGAAGAAAATACATATCACAAACTTATACCATTCAACTGAGAAATAACTATCATTTCCCCAGCCACCCAGCATGAAAAAGATTAACAATAGAAGAAACTAAATGCAAACTGAGTTTTCCGCAGGATTATTATACACATTTTAATGGACTTTTGGGATTAGTAAAGTGTTCAGGTGCCTATTCCTTCATGAACTAAATTCTTGTGTGGTTTTAGAGACTATGTAATGCTTGATAATACTCACAGCATTGCTCCTGGAAAAGACAAGAGAGCAGTTTCATCACTACCCTGTATGCAACACACTGGGACTATTCACACAATCTCTCTGTCACTCCTCCTTGTGTGTGGAGCAAGAGCTTGCCACATAGAGACAGAAAGCTAGCTTTGGCTATATAAGTTGCTCTGGTGGATGGCATACTGGTCCCTCCATCCTTACCTTTTAATGAAAAAGCCTTTGGATGGATGCACCTACACTGATCTACAGGAGGAACTGCATGGCATATGTATAATATGTGCAGGTCTCTTAAGTGACTTCATATAAACCCTTAAACTGTCAGACTTTGCTTATATATCCAACAGTGTTTCCTCTTACCATATTGAGTAATGGCATAGTAAAAATTCTGGATCATTATTTTTAATCAAGAAAGGGGAAGCAGGATTCAAAGTTGGATGATCAGTTTACAGTTAAGGCCATAGGCAAGAGAAATGCAATTTTGCAGTATTCTGGGAAAAAGTCCAGTGCAGCAGATCCTTTTTTGTAACACTGTGGAGAAACCCATCAGACTGGCATGACCACAGTGAGGATCAAGACCAAAGATCAAAGCTATGTGCATTTCTCAGTAACATTCACAAATGTGGATGAGAAAGATCGTTCTTACAAAGGCCTTCTCTGACTGATGAGAAGATCTACAGGAAAAGCACACGGGTACAAGGCATGGGAGGAATTTCCTTCATCCCATTTACACCATAGCACCAATGCACAGCATTAACTAGTCACAAAGCTAGCAAATGTGATACATATGACAATCTTAACACTCATTTTCATTTGCATGGCAGACTGTTCACAATTTAAAGCATACTAGATTTTTAGACAAATGTCAAGAGAATTCTGAGACACAAAAGTTATTTTTCATTATTTGTAACAGCTTAATATTTATTTTATGATTTTTTTTTTCAAATTATCTTTTTTATTCAGATGTTAAAAAAAATTTCAAAGGGCCATATCTTGCAACAGAACTGGAATTTTTTTCTGAATTCACCCCAACATGATTTTTCAGAACAGAGACTATAGTTTAATAGAAATGTTGATTGCCATTCTTCACTTTCTCTGATGATTTATAGATCAAAGCATCACTTGTTTGGATCTTTTCTAAGACAGAGTTGCTTTAAAGGACTTTCACAGAAGTTACTTTGTGAAACTGGAAGACTCCCAAGATGCCTGATCTTTACTAATGGCCAAGATGAAGCTGTGTTTGAACTTTATATGACTACACATCGTCTTCCTCAGCATGGTTTAAGGTTTCACTCATATAGCACTCCCATCTATCTTAAAAGAATGACATATATATATAAAGAACCTTTTTTTTTTTTTCCCCCGAATGTACATAGAACCATTTCCCCTACTGTTATGCAGCATACCCTTGAGTAAAAACAATGTATTTGCAACACAGTTTAAAAGAAATCCTTGCAAAATAATTTTCTCAGATTGGAACATTCCCTCCTGCTCCTTATTGCAGAAAAACCAAGAAGCGACGAAACATAAGAAAATGAGTGAAAATATTTTAATTGAGCAAATATTTTATAGAATCACATAATCATACAATTGTTTGGGTTGGAAGGGATCTTTAAAGATCATCTAGTCCCAGCCTCCCTGCCATAGGCAGGGACACCTTCCACTAGCATCAGGTTGCTCAAACCCCATCCAACCTGGCCTCGAACAGGCCACCAGCAAGGGGGAATTTACCATCTCTCTGAGCAACTTGTTCCAGTGTCTCAGCACCTTCACAGTGAAGAACTTCTTCCTTATAGCTAATCTAAATCTACCCTCTTTCAGTTTGAAACTGTTACCCCTCGTCTTATCACTACACTCCCTGATAAAGAGTCCATCCCCATCTTTCCTGTAGGCCTCCTTTAAGTACTGGAAGACAACTATAAAGTCTCCCCAGAGCCTTCTCTTCTCCACATTGAGCAACTCCAGCTCTCTCAGACTGTCCTCATAGAAGAGATGTTCCAGCCCCCTTATAACATTCATGGCTCTTCTCCAGACCAAATCCTACAGGTCTATGCCTTTCTTATGTTGGGGTCCCCAGAGTTGAACACAGCACTCCAGGTGGTGTCTCACAAGAGAGCAGAGAGGGAGAACTACCTCCCTCAACCTGCTGGTCATGCTTGTTTTGATGCAGCCCAGGATGCAACTAGCTTGTTAAGTCTAACAATACAGACAAGCAATGGGGAAAGCAAAAGTTGGGCATGCATTAAAGGTAGAAGAAGAGTGTTGTCTACCTAACCTTAATTCAGAGTCTGAGAGAATCATATGAAACTCTGTCATCAAATTACAGTACTGTTCAAGGAAACATGAACAGGAGAGTTAGTATCATAATCTCGAAACCTACTACACAGCTGTGGATAAAAACAACTTAAAACCCAACACTTATAAGTGTTTAAGTCCTAGAAACCAGCACTTATAAGTGTTTACCTACTGGTCAGAATGCATGGCACAGCATCAAAATAACCATTGTATTCTCACATGATAGAGAGATGCTGCTGTCTCATGACACCTGACTTGTCTGAATTTATCTATTTGCTTTTAAAAACAAGTTATGACAAACTTAGTTTCTAGAAGATGGGTTATCTGGGAAGTTGGAAACAGAAGATGGAATTTGCATGATCTAGGTCTGTTCAGAGAAGGGGTTACATGTGGAAAGAGATCACTATCAGGCAATGTTGGATGACGGCAGTATTCTTGAGGTCCAGACAGAAACCTTTTATTAGCTTAGTGATTCACAAAACAAGGGTTGCACTCCTAGAGGATGGAGGGGCAGGTAGTGAAATTTGTTGAAGTCTTGGAAGGAGGAGAAAACAATTAAGAGCGTGTCCTGTTAACCATCTATAAAGATTGCTACAAATGGCTTGGGAGGATGAAAGCACTTGTTGTCTGTCTTCGAAGTCTATGCTCATCTTCTTGGTTAACTAGACTAGAGCTAGTAACTTCACCTTCCTCAAACAACCAATAGACATGCAGTTTCATTCACGGCTCTGTTGGAAATATAAACAGCTCGGCTAAGGATTTTTTTTTCCCACTAGGGCCATGAAGCAGAATATTATAGGAAAGAGTAAACCCACTAATTGTAAATCCTCAGTGAGTGTTAAAGAGAAAGGTGATGTAAAAAAAATTATGATAAGCAAATGTGTTAACATCATTACACACAGTTTTTTGCTACCCAGTCTTTATTTCTCTTGTCCCTTCTTTCTGTGTCACACACAAGCTGACTGAAGTTTTTAATTGATGGAAATGCCTAGAGAAGTTAAGAGATATCTTCCGATTATAAGAAAGAATGTCTCTGAAAACCAAGCCAGCACTATTCTATAGTACATATAAATCAAGAATAACAGTATCCAAACTCTTCAGATGGGTTATATCAATCTTAACAGCACTGGACATGTCCTTTAGGCAACATAAAATACAAAAATCATGACATTTCATTAGCAAAGTATTTTCTCCGAAGGCCATCATAAAAGAAAGTTTATTACACCTACTTGGTGGGATGTAGAAGGAGGCTTTTTTGAAATCTAATTTCTTTACAAAATGTACTTGATACATAGTAATTTTTAAGTCTTCCAAGCTGACCATCCTCACTGATTTTATTTTCATAAAAAAATTAAGAGGGGTTGAATTTTCCCTGAACTAATAGCTCCCTGAAGGCCTTTGGAGAGTGAGTAGTGAATTAACCAACCTCCAGAGTGATCTAAATGATGAACAACCTCTAGGACACCTGAGGCAAGTGATCTTTCCCTCACTGCATGCCTTAGCTGTTGTACAACATCCTCACATTTGTGAAGTGACCTAGCTGCTGTGGAGCTATCGTATAATTACTTTTTTGTAAAATAGTAGTTACTGTTGCCTGCAAAAATCGGGTAACTTAGCTGCTCGTTTGTTGTCTTCTAAATTGTCTCCTAATTTGCTCACGGAATTCTTAGCTGTGTCAAAATTATGAAAGAAAAAAAAAAAAAAAAGGCAAAGAGTATTATAGTTGTGCTTTTGTGGCTCTAATTTACAGTGGTTCTGATAAGCATTTCAATGTTTGTAAATATTGGTAAAGAAAGATCAGTGCTTATTTCTTTCACAGAGTTATTTCAGCTCAAGTGAGTGAACGTGAACCTTTCACCAGCGTTCTCTGAACTAATGCTGTAAAATAATGAAAACTATTTTCATTGACTGAATTTTTCTAAAGGCATTTTTATTTTAGCTTCAAGAATGCTAAAGGAAAAAATAAATAATGATAATAATAATAAAAAAAAAAAAACTAAGACAAAATTATTGCATTTTTTGTCTACCTTCCAGGCAAAAATATGCCAATAATATTTCTCATGATTTATGCACAACAAAATAAATCTCCTCTGTCATTGTACAAAAACCTGTATTTAGTCCCACCTCCAGATTCTCTAGAAGTGTGTCTAGGTGTGTGAATTTAAAATTCCACCCTAAATAGTATGAAATTTTTATACTGGTATTCCACTGTACTACTTCATCAAATAGTATAAATTGTTGGTCTGTATCATATTTTAAAAGTGAGAAAATAATCAGCAAAATGGATCACAGAAACTGTACAAGTGTCATAGTGTAGTTGGTGGGAATAGTATGTGTCTATT
>NW_008586187.1:0-3762 GCF_000691845.1 Merops nubicus | reverse complement strand
CTGCCTAATGGTTTCATAACAGAGTTGTCAAATACACATTTCTGTATGCATATGACACAATCTAAGAAGCTCATGCTTCACAAGCTCATTTACAGTTTTATTTTATTTTATTTTATTTTATTTTATTTTATTTTATATTACTATCCTATTTCCCTATGAATAACTATCTTAAATGTTTATTTGGTTTCTCTTTATATGTGGGTTTATAATTTACTGAAAGGAAACCACAGCTGGTACAGATTATATGCAAATTTTCATCAAACTTTATTCCTTGATATTTCAGGAAACTGTGATCTGGAGAATGCTTTAAGATAGCCTACTTTTTTCTTGTGTCACGATGTAATCCTGAAACATTTGATGCTTAAACTTAGGTGACAGTGGTTGTTCTTGGGTGTTTAACCTATTAAGTGAAAGGTCAGGTAAAGCGCAGAATTTGTCCACCCATTTGGACAAAAGATTTCTCGTGCTAGTAACTATCAGGGTTGGATTCAGTGACCTAGGTGGTCTTTGACAGCCCCACGTTACTAAAATTTTCTCATTCAGAGACACTGCAGTGCATTTTTCAAGATAACAAGTACAATGTTCTCCACATGAATTTAGCACCTGCCAACAATTTTAGTTTGATAATTTCTATTCTCTGAGTCCAGAAAGCTTTGGCAGAGCTAACTTGGGACATCAAGTGCCATATTAGAAGCTACTTCACCCTTTCATAGCTCAACTAAGTAAATGACATTAGACTGACTTAAACCTCTCCCTAACAGTTTATCACAGTTTTAACACACCAACCTTTGTTCTGAGAGTTCTATTCATTTTTCTGTTGCCATCATCATCACCAGCTACTATACGAGTCCTCTCTCTTGGTGGTATTTCTGGATTTCCACGATACCAGCTGTGGATTAAATATTCTTTTCATCTATTTTAACTTCCTTCAGTATTTTTCACAGGTCATTTTACTACCTGTAGAAAAGAAGATCAGTTCTTTTTTATGTGTTTCCATATACAAATTGTCATTATTTTTAACCACTATCTCTTTTTCCATAGCATTAGTACAATTTTCATGGTATTACTATTCCACAGAAGAGGATGCTTTAGCAATACATAGGAGTATGAAAGGAAGAAAGAGATTTTAAAATGGAAGACAAGACTAAAATATGGACAAATACTTGAATGTATACCTGTACACGTGGTTTCAGATATTTCCATCTTCTTAAAACTGGACTTAACTTGTGGAAAGGCTGGTGTACATTTGGGTACTTGGAATATGGGCATTGATGTATAGGAGTAGTACAGAACTGTGCTGAATCAAAAATGTCTTAATGCTAGCATTTTTCAAAAAGACATGCTTCTGACTTAATAGGGCTTCTGATAGATGACTACGCAGTGTTTTTCAGTGTGACTTCAGGGTGGTTAAGTTCATGTACACCACACCATCCTCTTATTTTCAAATCCAGTAACAGTGAAGGTCCAAATATTAATATATGTAAAAACCACACTCTTTTCTTCATCCATACTACCTGTACATTGCTGGAACAAAAAACTTACCTGCAAGACATGTTGGTGCAAAAGATGACCCTGTGAGATTTGTTTAATGGGTTTATTTTTTTCTGAATTCAATAGCCCTGCAGTAATGTTCATCTCTGTACATTTGATTTAATGAATTGGTTGTTCTAAAGGCCTGAGTATAGATCTGATATCCAAGACCTGCTGAATCCTAATTTTGGCTCTTACAAACCAGACATCTCTGTAGGGCAGATGTTGCCGTATATATCACTGCCACCGAGAACTGTGAATACTTCATTTCTTAAATTTGTCCCTGAAGTGAATAAAGCAAGGTGATCCAGGCCTCAGTGTACAGGGACATTCCCAAACTAGAGGGACATGCAGACAGCACAGCGGTCTCGCCAGAACCACAGCAACAGCGACCAACCCCCAGCTACATATGAGCGGCCCTCGGGATTGACCGATCCCTGCGCATGGGGCCTGGGCAGGTGCAGGAGCTGTGGCTGCTGGAGGCTCTGCCAGTGTGGGAGGTGAGCTCTGCTAGTGGGCACCGCTCCCACTCCTGGCTCGAGAGGCCACCGCAGACACCGGTCCTCACCCTCCCAGGAGACCTCACTGAGGTCACAACCCGGCCGAAAGCCACCACCACGAGGAACGCAGTGACCCAGACGGAGCTCCCTCACGGACACGGAGCAGTGCAGGTCTCCATCTGCAGGCACTGTCCGAGCCCGTCACTGGTACCGGAGGGCAGCAGAGACAGCGCCGGGGTGCGGGTGACTGGGGGATGATCTGCTCGGCCTGGGGGCACAGCTGAAGGAGGAGGTGGAAAGGTTCAGGAGTGTCAGGAGCGAGAGGGAGACAGAGTGGTGGAGCCAGGAGCTGGGGCAAAGGCAGCAGATGGAGGCCCCACAAGAGGTAGAGGGTCCCCAGCCCTCTTGCTGCCGGGCGTGGGGAGGGGACCTGAGATGCAGGGACAATGGGAACAGGTCCCTGATTGGGGAGGCAGGTGAAGCCCCTCCTGGCCTCCCTCACCTTCCCCGTGGCCGTTACACAGCAGGCATGGGGCACTGGAGCTTGAGGGTGAAGTGTATGAGGACAGGGACGACAGTCCATCCAGGGGTTGCCTAGGGCGAGTCAGTCAGCCCCAGGCATTAGGACTGCCTCTGACAAGGAAAAAAGAAAGATAATTGTTATAGGAGATTCCCTTCTAAGGGGAACAATATGCTGACCAGATCCATCCCACAGGGAAGTCTGCTGCGTCCTTGGGGCCCAGGTTAGGGACATTACCAGGAAACTCCTGGATTTGGTATGGCCCTCTGACTATTAACCCATACTGGTTATGCAAGTTGGCAGTGATGAGGCCATGGAAAGAAGGCCAAAAGTGATCCAAAAGGACTTCAGAGCACTAGGATGATTGAATGAAGGATCATGAGCCCACAGTGTGTTGGTGCCACCAGAGAAATTCTGGGTTTTTTTTATTATGGGGAGGTTTACTCAGCACCAGGCCTGTAGGTGACAGATGGAGCTCAACTGTCCCAAAGGGGGAAAAGTATTCTTGTGCATGAGTTGGCAGGGCTCATTGAAAGGGCTTTAGACTAGGTTTGAAGGGGGAATGAGACAAAACCAGGCTCACAAGAGATGAGCCTGAGGGTGGCACGCCGGTGTTGGGGGTGAAATCAATAGCCAGTGCAAGTGAATTTACGCCAATGCATGCAGCATGGGCAACAAACGAGGAGCTGGAAACCACTTTGCAGCAGAATAGCCATAACATAGTTGTCATCACAGAAACATGGAGGGATGACTCATTCAACTGGAGTGTTCTGTTGGATGTCTATAAGCTCTTCAGAAGAGATAGGCCAGGAACAAGAGGTGGTGGAATGGTCCTGTGTGTTAGGGAGTGTCTTGATTGTATAGGGCTCAATGACTGGGATGGTGAGGTTGAGTGCTTATGGGTAAGGATGAAGGGGAAGACCAGCAAGGCAGATATCCTAGTGGGAGTCTCTTGCAGACTACCCAACCAGGATGAAGAGGGAGATGAAGCATTATACAAGTAGCGGGCAGAAGTCTCAAAATCGCAATCTCTTGTTTGCATACAACAAACTGGCGGGGACGATGACTGGCCTGGCTGAATAGACAGCTTTTGTTTGGACTCAGGGAAAAAAGGATTTTACCACCTTTGGAAGAAAGGGTAGGCAGCTCCAGAAGAGTACAGGGATTGAGTTAGGTCATTCAGAGAGAACAACAGTGTGGTGGTTTAAACCA
>NW_008586186.1:0-860 GCF_000691845.1 Merops nubicus | reverse complement strand
AGCCTGTCACCTCATCCCCATGAGCCCGCGGTCTTTCCCCACCAGCAGCCTGCACTGGCCCTCCCACAGCATTCCCTGGAAATGAATCCTGCAGGGACTAGATCTCAACAAGCGGAACTAAAACACGGAGAACTTCTTTTCTCATTAGCAGATTTTATAGAAAAACCAACAAATTTTGCATGTAGGAAGGCTGCGGATTTCCTGAGAAGGAACACTGCAGAGGTGGGGGATGGCTCTTCTGACAAGTGACAGAACACGAGGGACTGGCCTCAAGCTGCTCCCGGGAGGGTTAGACTGGGCATCAGGAAGAACTTTTTCAATGACAGGGTTGTCGGGCATCGGAACACGCTGCCCAGGGAGGTGGTGGAGGCCCCACCCCGGGATGTGTCTAAAAGCCGTGCAGGTGTGTTGCCCGGGGGTGTGGGGCTTAGAGGTGGACGTGGCAGAGTAGGGTTAATGGTTGGGCCCCATGATCTTACAGCTCTTTTCCACCCACAGCGGCTCTAGAACGCCAGGATTCCTGCAGCTCTCCCACATCCCCTCGCACGCGTTGCTCTCCTTTCCTGCCCGCAGCTGCTCCGTCCACCCGCGGCTGCACAACTCGAGCGGGTTTTACCTCTGAAGGTCAGGTAGCCCCAGGCCCTGCCGCGGTCCATGTTCTGCAAAGGAAACGAGCCTGCGGAGGGCGGCGCGGGCGCTGCGCTCCCTCGGCCGTGTAGTCCAACTTCACCTTGGTGACGACCCAGCAGCAGGGCTCGTCGTGCGCCCACAGCCAGGACTTGCGGGTGACGGTGCGGCCCAGCCCGAAGCGCGGCAGGCGGCAGAGCAGCGCACAGAGGCGGTTCTCGTTCCGCACGGGA
>NW_008586185.1:0-50323 GCF_000691845.1 Merops nubicus | reverse complement strand
CTTTCCTGCTTTCCTCTTTGTTGGTTTCCTCTTTTTTGCTCCTGGACACAGAGGAGGTGCTCCTTGAATACTGACCAGCTGTCTTGGGCCCCTCTTCCCTCTAGGGCCTCATCCCACGAGACTTTGGCCAGCAGATCCCTGAAGCGATCAAAGTCTGCACGCCCAAAGTCCCGGGTCGTAAGCTTAGAATACAAGCAGAATAGAGAATAGGTGAACCAAAGGGACACCAGATGGGGCTGGGTATTGATAGGCCTAAGGAAACTTACTGAAAAGGCATGTTTACTGAATGGGTTTAGGAAGGCATCAAACTGTGAAGGTGTACAGAGTACCAGATTGTCTCTTCACAACTCTGAAAAAGCAAAGGTAACAAAAAGTATGACCGTGTGAGAGAGAATCATAGAACAGCCCAGGTTGGAAAGGACTTTGAAAGATCACCTGGTTCAACCTTTCATGGAAAAGGGAACCTAGAGGAGATTTTCTAGCACCCTATCCACTCATGCTTTGATAACCTCCAGTGCTGGGGACTCTACCACACCCCTGGGGAAGTTGTTCCAGTGACTGACTGTTCTCACTCTGAAAAATTTTCTTTCTTATATCAAGATGAAACCTCTCCTGGTGCAACTTGTACCTGTTGTCTCTTGTCCTCTCCATGTGGCCCATTGTGAAGAGAGGGCCCTCCATCCTCTTTGTAGCCACCCTGTAAGTACTGGAATACTGTGATGAGGTCCCCTGTGAAACTTTTCTTCTTCAGGGTGAAAAGATCTCACTCCTTCAGTTTTTCCTCATAAAGTAGGTTCTCCAGCACTTTTTGATCATCTTAATGAACCTCCTTTAGTGTTGAGATCGAATATTTTTATTATCCCTTACTAAGCCTCCTAACTAGAAAAAACAGATATAACATTTGGGAAGGACAGAGTGGTAGTTCACGTTTCACTGTTGTCCCACCTGGTAATGACTTTGTGAAAGGACAAGCAAAGCACTCTAACTAGGGCAAAAAAGGAATCAGATAAAGATTAGATTGCTTTGATAACTGAGAGATTTAAGATCCCAGCTCCATTTTCACCAAAAGAACTAGAATTTCAGTCAGGTGTTTGGGCACTACTTTGCCTTGTAATAATAGCAATGACACAAGCATCAGTCCCTTGAGTTACTCGTGTATGCGTTAGGCTTTGCTTTAATTACTTTAGGTGAAGAAAAGGCTTTGAAGATGTTCATCTGTCATACTTGCAAAACTACATGGTTGTTGAACAACAGAAGTACTGCTATGGATCAAACTATTAAGAATGCGATTTCCATAATCTAGTAAAAGATAAGGATTATTTTATTTCTTAAGATACTTTCCTTCACCTGATTCTAAGGACATGTTCAATACACTGATTTTAACATAACAGTAACACTGACTGATCATTTACTAACACATTTAGGTACAAAATTGGTATTCTTGGTCATGCATGTAAAAAAATATTTTAAATAAAGTCTGTAATACTGGTAATGAATGCTCAAGAGTTCTTAGAAGTGACTTCATAGGAACAATTCATCTCACAAGATTAATAAGTGGAATAATTTTGTGTAACACATAAGGAGCTCTTTTCTCATTTGCACAAAACTGAAATGAGCAAATGTCAGGAACACACAAGGACATAAGGAAAGTATTTTTGAATAAAAACTGGGAAACTCAGGTTTCTGTTGCTTCTATCATCTACAGTTCTCTATATTTTGGCAACAATAGGGGGTCATAACTTTAAGGATCATGAAAACACTATAGAACTAACAAAGGGCTTGCTCGTCACAAGTATCCGCCTTCATTTTCCTTGTATATTTTGCTTAGTGCAATTTTTCATCAATATCCTTTCTCTGCTGACAGTAAATGCTGAAATTAAAGTCATCAAGCTAACAGACCTTGAGAACAAGAAAAAGATAAATCCAAACTACCATTGTTTCCTTTTTGACAAAAAAGAATTCATTTAACACAACTCTTTTTTTTAAGTCAGATGTTTCCTCAAAGACATTTTCTACCGTTTCTTGTTTGGATATTAGCACTGACAGTTGTGATCTTAAGGAACCCATCCGTGCTCATCCACAGTCAGAAGCCCTTAAGAGTGCTGAAACTCCCTGTTTTCCTGAAGATAAACATCCTTGGGGGGAGGGGCCGTGGGGAGGGATAAAAATCAGTGACAAATTCTGCCAAAAAGAAAATTATTTGGAAGACATGCTTAGAATCAGAGTCAGTACTTGGGCAACACTGTCTCCTCCCTGGGCAACACTGTCTCCTCCCCAGTGTTCCCCAAGCCAAAATAGGGTGTCAAAATTAAGTCTATTTACATGTTCAGCTTCTTTGATTTAAGATTCACAAAGCAACAAAGCAATGTCTTTGCTCTGTTCCTCTGCTACCTGTGATTCTTGTGTCTCTCACTCAAGTACTGGGCAGGCTTAGGACTAGTTAACTTCCAAAAGTCAGACAGGGAAAAAGCAGTGCATTTTGGCCATGTGGCCTCTGTACTACTGCAGATCAGTGGTGGGGACTAAACAGAGTTTTCTATGTAGCTGATACCTGCTTTAACCATAAGAAAGTCCTCTCCACTCCTGGATATATGATTTGTCTCCCATTAATGAAACTACCAGCTTCAGCCAAACAAAATTAAATTGCAACTTTGAACAGAATCTAGTATTTTGGGCTGAACAAAGTAATTACAATAATTTTATTACTTAATTATAGTAGTTATTGGAGGAGAAGGGCATGGGAACCTATTGTTTCTACCTGTCAGATAAACACTTCATCAGCAGGCTGCAGTGCTGTGCTCCCCTGTGGGCATAACAATGCTGAAATCTATTGTGCACAGCAGAGCCACTTCAACAAGAGACCAGGGAGCACTCACCTTGGAATATCCTACATCTCACCAGTGAAGTGCTTTCCTAGTACATGCACTTTACACCTCTTTTCTACTTTTTTACCAATCCCTATGCAGGCAGAATATATGAGCTCACCTTTGCAGGGTCCAAAAACCCGTGGACTGAAATGAAAAAGCCTTCTCCTCAGCCTTAGGAAAAGAGCACTTTCCTCCCACTAAATTATCCACCAACCACATTGCTTTGCATTTCCTTTTCAGAAACGAGTCATTTCTGTGATGGATTGAACATTTCCAGGGGAAAAAAAAAAAAAGACAAAATAAAAAAAAATAAATAAATAATAATAAAAAAAGATATCACACAATTCATTCTTTCCCACATCTACAGTGAATGAGATCATTCACAGGAGCCTTGCTCACCAAAGACAGACCTGAGGTTTTTGCTTCTTGTGAAAACCATTCTTAATCATCCTTGTCCACTTCATTTTGTGGAAAAATGGTAGTAAACAAATGAAGTAAGAAAGCATGTCAAACGGATGGCTAAGAAGAAGGGTGCATAAGTAAAATGACTGTGCATTCCTGTGAGGCCAAGACTGAGGCCAGCTGAACTTGAGGATTGCCCTGGTGCTGGCTCCTCATCCTTAGGATGCAAAGCGGACATCAGCTCCAGCAAAAATAGCTGCCAGGCCTGGAAGCAAAACTCAAATCTGTCTCACCTCCCTACCTTTCCCCTTCAAAGGAAGGCTCTCTGGGTTTTTTGTACTACATCCACCCAGCTTCCCTCAGGGGATGGCTCAGACCAAGTCTGAAGAGAAGGCATCTCCCCAGGCAGTCTCCATGTGGCTGTGGTCCTGAGACAGTCCCAGATGCTACCCACCTGGGAAGAAATGGTCCCACTATACACTAGGCACCAAAATGTCTCACTACAGCTCTGAAAGTAACGTTAGATATATCAAACATATGGCGTGATTTTCTCACTTATGCTGCAGGACTTTGTTAAATAACATCAGAACAAATACAGTGGTGTAATGCCTGCATAAGTAAGGTAAGAGTAAATCCATTTCTGTCTTCTACAGCTTGATGATATGAGAAGCTGAACATTTCCCACTAAGTGCTTAATGCCCTGTACTCACATCTATTTGATTTCAGTGAGAATTCAGCTACCAGAGTTAATCTTTTACAACCTACTATTCTGATGCAATATGTTGCTTTCATTCAGGAAATATGAGCTGAGTTTAGAAATTCCCAGGTCCCTCTGACAGTCAATAAGTTAGTATTTTAGTGCAATGAGCACATTAGCCCTGAACAGCTTGAGATTGCATTCTCCATTGATCAGATAAACAATTTGTGAGATATTTTATTACAAAATGACGCACCAATTTAGCCATCTTTTCATCAATGATGTGCTTAAATTGGATGTGAAATGCCAAGAAAGTTGCCTCCCCAGGGTGCCATCAGTGAGAAATGTAAAGCAGAGGCTTTCAGTTAATGTGGTTCATGTAGCAGAGTTTTATCTTTCAGTCAAATCAAATTTGAGTCAGCTGGTAATACGTGTTTGACCTCCCATTATCTAAAGCCATAAATTGCACTGTACTGATTTGTTAATCTGGCTTTAAATCATCCAGCAACCTCTATATCTTTTTTTATTAATCATGAGGTTTTTCTTCTTCAAATTCTTATGAGTCCATGGAGTACAGTTGACTACATCTCTGGCTTCTTGTACATACTCCACTCATTCAATAACCCTTATTTCTGTTGAATATAAAACACAGTGTTGTTTCTAAATTTATTTAAGTATAGAAAACTACACTCTAGCTATAACTGCTTTATTCCAGGAGAGCACCAATAGTCTTAACAGTCCATTTTAAGATTACATTTCTGAATCACAAAATAGATGGAAAATGGATCACATAGTATTTGTGAGCATTATCAAAAAGTATCTAGACCTGTGTTAGCATCTGTACTAAGAGAAATTTAATTAACAGAACAGAGGTCATACTTTATGTCACAGTCACCTCGTGTTGCACTTCTACTACAATTTGCCCAGGAAATTTCAGGAACGACATGAACCATCATTGTGCAATATATGACATAAGCAAACAGCTACCAGAGCTCACTTCCCTTGCCACCACTTTTGAAAAAAGAGAGATAGGGAAAATATGGAAAATAAAGTATCATTGTGGTTACTTCCAGAAGAAAAATTTCAGATGTCAAAAGTCATGAGACTATGAGAATTGCATTGTAGGTAAAAACGTGTCAACCATTCACTACCATCAGACTTTTTAAAAAAATTCCTCTGTTTCAGCTTCCCTGTGATAGAGAGTTTTGCCAGCATTTAAAAACCTGTTGCTAGGATGGTTGATTGTGGCCTGCAATCAACACAAGAGTCCCTGGCAGAGGACCCAGAAAAGTCATGGTCCTGTGCATTGAGTATTGAAAACAGGCCTAGGATAAGATGCACCATAGAGGGAGCATGTCATGGCAGCAAGAGCAGAGACTCACCAAACTCATTTAACAGTGTGGTTGCTAAGTCTGTGTTAGATGGATACACTTTCAGTCCTGATCCTGCCTGAACTAAACAGGATGCAGACTGCTCGTATCTGAGAGATTAATTAGCAAGGACTTGAGATGTTTAGTCTCTGCTTGCAAAAGCGAAAAAATAAGCTTTCCTTCCCTGCAATGCAGCTTATCCAGCTTCCTGAA
The DNA here is from genome assembly GCF_000691845.1 of Merops nubicus. Taxonomy (NCBI): domain Eukaryota; kingdom Metazoa; phylum Chordata; class Aves; order Coraciiformes; family Meropidae; genus Merops; species Merops nubicus. The sequence continues at coordinate 44,774 of NW_008586185.1, read as the reverse complement.
AAGTCTCAGACTGAATCAAGACAAGAAGAAAGTCTCTCAGTCAGACACACTCTTTGCCACACTAGTATTTAAAGGGAGAGTTTCCATTCACCAAATCACAGATTTGTGCAAATAGGCACAGCATTCAAACTTCCCGGTGTTTCAGTACAGAGCTCTTGGGCTACTTTTTATTAAGCTTTATCCTTTGGCCTTGCAGGATGTCTCAGAACACTTAAAATCAATTTCTCCTACATTACCACCATCTTCTGCTTCAGCTACCATCTCTGTTACTGCCTGTATGGATCCCTCTTGCAAGGAAGCTCATGACACCAATAGCAAATGAACATTCTGACCTGTACTCATGCCTAAGCTTGCACTCACGCTTCTAAACCATTCAAACAACTAACCCAGCACCCATATCTAGTTAAATCCTCCTTTTCACTTCTATCACTGCATGTGGAAACCTTTAGGATGGGATGATAGAGAAAAGTGCTTTAACAAGAGCTACCTCTAAAATCCAGGGCTGTCATTTGAACAGAAAGTCAGGCAATTGATCTTGCAATTGAAGATCACAAAGCAATACTGTTAGGTATTGCAAAGAGTTATATTCCAAAGAGTTCTGTTTCAAAGAGTTATTTCCAGGAATATTTCACACTGACAACACTTTATCTGGTATCATTAACCTTGGTCCTCAATGTGTAGCACAAAAATCAAACACAAAAAAATTAAATCAAACTTGGAAAATATGCTCTGGCTTGCTTTTGCTTTTTGATACAGCTCTAATGAGATCTCTTTTCACTGCATCTCCCCTCTCTGCACCACTAAGACTACCCAAGAACTAGCAATAAATGCACTATTATGCGATATCATGTATAAAAGAATTGTGTAGCTTACAGCTCATTCAATAGCAGAATCCCAGAGTTGTGTTTAGTATTTGCTGACTAAATAAATTATTGCTGTGACTCCAAATCATCATGAGGTAGTAAAAAAAAGAAAAAAAAAGAAATCATAAGAATAAAGAAAATATGGAAATATTGAGGTCTTTTAATTTATCTTTTTGTTTTAGTGCATTCAGACTATGTTTTGAACTTTTCCCAGAACTAGGAAGACTGAAAACATTCTCACATTTCTAAACTAAAGCTGAGACAATAACATATTCACTCACCTCTGGGAATCAAGGCTTTAAATAAACTAATTTCTAAACTGCTACTAAAAAATATTCTACTGCTATTATCAATTACGATCAATCATGCCTCAGTACAAGCTACAAAACTCAGTTCCCACTTTATTCTATAAGTGGCCTTTTAGACCTCAGGCACACTCAGCATAGAGCCCAACCCTTTTTCAGGAGAAAGGGTCATGCCACCAACATGCATCCATAGATCCTAATGTAACAGTGCTACTCATTTTACAGCTTCTTGACCAAAACACTTGAACATTATGGTGCTGGAGAGCAGCCCATAATACCAGTATTTATTTAAAAGTTAAAATTACTTATAGCAAATATACTGCTCTTTTAGATTTGATATATTGAACTCGGATAAAATTCTTCTGAAGTACGAAACTTCTACCTAACATCACTTTTTCCACAAAAAAGTAAGTTATCTCAACTCCCAGATACACTTAGAAAATTGGAGATTCACTGCCACAAAATGCATACAAAGCCAAACTAAAAGCGACGCCATAATCGTGACCATATCTTCACAAAGGGGACATAAAATCACTATCTAGAAGATACTAGAAGTATTTAACAAGAAAAATTAAAGTTTCTCGCCCTCAGGCTGACACTACTAATTAAAATCTTTGTCTTTTTTTTTGAAAATATTATTGCATTTGTGTGTATGGGAAACCATTCAGTAAGAACCAAGACCTCGTAAAATTATCTGTCATTTAGGTTTCACACGCAGTAGAAGCAATCTGGCAGTTATTATAAGTCAGTAGTCTGAGCAGATTTTTTTGAAAGGACAACAGAATTGTTATAAAACTATTATATTTTCTGTGACATTCTTGAAATTCAGAACAGCCTAATTATGAAAGCCTTTAAGGTTTGGGATGTTTGTGGTTTTTTATTAGCTTTAGCATTTATTAAAACCCGAAGTGATCTTATTTTTATCTACATAGTCTGTTCCTGCTGTGTGCTTGCAAATTTCATGACTCCCTTTCAACTAAATTATTTGAAATTTCTATTCATACACTCAAGACTGCAATCACTAAAGCTATTTGAAAAATTATATCACAGGCAAGAGCAGACAAGAATTTATGCTTTTGCAGGCTATGAAAGACGAAGATATTTATTGCCACTCTTGTAGGGGAGGGAGTCTGTAACAATAAAAGGTAAATTGCACACACAGATTTCAACTGCCTTGTCAAAAGCTGGGTTTCTTTTTAGAAAAATATGAAAATTTTAACATATTCTTATAGTTTTGCAGCTATCACTTATATTCACAAATTCAGCCATGTGTTAAGATTTTTCTTTGTTTGGCACCAAATCAAATTAGAAGTATTACACCTACTTGTGAACAAACTAAACTACAGGTATTTAAAACTGCACAGATTGAGTGTTCAAATGATCTTAATAATGTTAAGTCATACACATGGACATGAAGAATCAGACCAAGTAGCATCTTTCCAACTAATTCAACCACTATCAGTCATCTAATCTATGGGGAAATCTAGCTGCTAATGTTACTCAAGGCATCAGAATCTGAACTGTAAGTCTTTCTATCTGGATAGATAAAAACAACCATTATCTCTATCCAGCATATACAGAGACACAACCATGTATTAAGTGGCATCTGTGGGAAGGTTGTCTATAATCATCGCCTCGAAAAGGTAATGGCAACCTCTGCTTTTGGTTCATCTCTAACTTGTCATTTGTAGCAGTGCTTTATACCCAGCAAGGATGAAGCCCTCTGGTCATAGACTTACCTTCTCTTTGCTCCATGCAACTCTGCCTCCCAAAGGCTAAAGCACACCTAAAAACATTAAAAGAGACAACCTAAAACTGGGAATGTTAAGACTGGGGGCAGCCTTGGCTGTAGTGACCATGAGATGATGGAGTCCAGGATCATGCCAGGAAGAACCAGGGCAATAAGATGGATTGCAGCCCTGGACATCAGGAGAGAAAACTTTGTCCTCTTCAAAGACCTACTTGGAGGAATCCTAGGGGTTGGGGATCTAGAAGGTAGAGGGGCCCAAGAGAGCTGGCTGATATTCAAGCACCACTTTCTCCAAGCTCAAGATGAGTGCATTCCTTGGAGTGGCAAGGGATCTGCCTGGATGAGGAAGGAGCTCCTAGAAAAACTCTAATGGAAGAAGGAAGTTTGCAGCATGTGGAAAAAAGGACTGGCCACACGAGAGGAATATAGAAATGCTGCCAGAGTATGAAGGAATGCAACAAGGAAGGCTAAAGCCCTCTTGGAATTAAACCTAGCAAATAATATGAAAAACAAGAAGGGCTTCTTCAAGTACACCAGTAGCAAAAGGAAAACTATGAAACATGTGGGCCTACAACTGAATGAGATGGGAGCCCTGGTGGTGGAAGACAGAGAAGGTGGAGTTAACTGAATGCTTTCTTGACCTCAGTCTTTACTGCTAAGATGGTCCCTCAGGAATCCCCGTCCCTGGAGAGTCTGGAGGAAGACTATCCCTTGATCAAGGAGGATTGAGTTAGATATCATTTAGGCAAACTGGACACTCACAAACCCATAGGCCCTGATGGAATCCACCCCAAAAATGCTGAAGGAAATGGCTGATATTGTTGCTATGCCACTCTCCATCACTTTTGAAAGATCACAGAGAATGAGAGAGCTGCCTGAGGACTGAAGGAAAGCCACTATCATTCCAGTCTTCAAAAAAGGGCAAGAAGGAAAACCCAGGAAATTACAGGCCAGTCAGCCTCACCTCCATCCCTGGAAAAGTGATTGAACACTTCATTCTGGAGGTCATCTGTAGAGAGAATTTTAACTGCGTCACAAGATGGCGTCCTGGAAGCCCTTATGCGCAGCTCAGGCTACAAGGAAGATGATGAAATACCGGAGGTGAACCTTAAGGGCATTGAGCTCTTGAGGCTCTAGGCAGGAAGGACCTGGGGGACAGCTCAACAGCGTCTGCGCAGATCAAAGCTTGGCCGGAACTTGCAAGCAGGAGACCACCCTGTCAGCGCCTTGGCGCGTGGACAGAGACATTTAACCTATGGGGATACGGGGATAGAGCGTGGCTGTGCAGTGCTGACCAATACGAAAGTATAAACTGTGTGTGATCGGGCACCCAGTGTATAAATACAGCTGCCTGTGGAGATTAAAGCGGGACACTGACGAACCTTCTCTGAAGTGTGTCGTGATTCTGGGGCTCCCCGCGCAACAGTCATCTCTAAGCATGTGGGGGAAAGTAATGTTACCAGGAGTAGTCACCATGGATTCATCAAGGAGAAATCATGCCTGACCAATCTGATAGCCATCTGGGATGGTGTGACTAGCTGGGTAGATGAGAGGAGAGCAGTGCACGTTAAAAGCCTTGCTTAAGTCAAGGTAGACGACATGGTCTCCCATAACACCCTCACAGGTAAGCTTAGGAAGTGTGGGTTAGATCAGTGGATAGCAAGGTAGATCAAGAACTGGCTAAACAACAGATCTCAGAGGGTTGTGATCAGTGGTGCAGTCTAGTTCGAGGCCTGTTGCTAAAGGTGTTCCCCAGGATTCATACCAGGCCCAATCTTGTTCAACGTCCTCATCAATGACGTGGAAGAAAGGACAGAGTGTGCCCTCAGTAAGTTTGCTGATGATACAAAACTCAGAGGAGTGGCTGATACACCAGAAGGCTGTGCTGCCATTCAGTGAGACCTGGACAGGCTGTGAGCTGGGGAGAGGGAAACCTAATGAAGTTCAATAAGGGCAAATGTAGAGTTCTGCCTGGGGAGGAATAACCCCATGCACTAGTACAGGCCAGCTGTTGACCTGCTAGAAAGCAGCTCTGTGGAGAAGGACCTGGGAGTCCTGGTGGACAACAGGTCCACCATAAGCCAGCAATGCGCCCTTGGGCAAGAAGGCAGATGGTATCCTGGGATGCATTAAAAAGAGTTTGCAGCAAGATGAGGGCGTTTCTCCACCCTCTACTCTGCCCTAGTGAAGTCACACCTGTAGTGCTGTGACCAGTTGCAGACTACCCAGCTCAAGGAAGACAGGGAAATAGAAGGGGCAGTCCAATGGAGGGCTACAAAGATGATTATGGACTGGAACATCTCTCTTACAAGAAAAGGCTGAGAGAACTGGATCTATTTAGTCTGGAGAAGAGAAGACTAATGGGGAGACCTTATCAATGCCTATAAATATTTAAAGGGCAGGGGTCAAGAAGATGAGGTCAATCTCTTTCCAGTGGTGCCCAGTGATAGGACAAGAGGCAATGAACACAAACAGGAACAGAGGAAGTTCTACTCAACTATACGGAGAAGCTTCTTTACTGTAAGGTTGACGGAGCACTTGAACAGTCACCCAGAGAGGGGTGTGGAGTCTCCTCTGGAGAGAGATCATTTTCACTGGAAAACGTGAGTTCATAAACATCACTTCTCAGAGAAATATATCAATATGGATGATTCACATCAGCAAGGGTTTCTCCTGGACTAAATGAAAGTATGATCCAGTAACATAAAAAGTCTGTCTCCGCACTGACTGGAAGAGGGGAGCCCACCCATAATGTGGAACACTCACACAGGTTGTATCTGTTCTAACCTTGGAACTGATCTGTACTAACTAGGATAAAAAGAGCAAAACAAAAAAATATCCTTTAAGTTTAGTTCCCCAGCAAGAAGAAAATGATGTGGCTTTAAAATTCTGCTGCTTGAAAATTTAGATGGCTTTCTGAACAAAAAGAAATTCAGGAATACTACTGGATGTTGTTTTAAAATTTGGTCTTTTTGTTGTTAAAAAAAAATCAACGTTGCATAGTTGTGGCAAACAAAATATATGCCATTCTACTTCACACCACTATGCCAGACATAAGCCATATTCACTGTAGAAATTAATAATTTTGAGGCTAGGACACTGCTCATGTATATGGGTAGGCAGGGAACAATGAACAAATTCAGAAAACAAAAATTCACAAAACAAGTAACTACACCAATGTTTACCTTCTAATACCAGCTTGCCCCAAACTCTTGCACCACCCAAACAGCCCAGCAATTGTATTAACATGTTACTAAATCCACTGAGAAAATAATTTAAGCAGAAAAATGGAATGATAACTGGGAACTGTATAAAAGCATTTCAGTACAAGTCTGAAAAAACTTCTGCCTGAAGCAATTAAGAAAGATGACTTTACTGGTTAAAACTACTAAAACAGATATGACAGCAGCTATGAAAGAAACAAGAAGCTGATGATAAATATAAATCAAAGTGTAGGAGTTGTAGAAAATTGATAAGAGAAAGGAAGCAAAATAACTCAATCTATCATTATGCCAGAGCTAAGGACACTTTAAAGGCATATTTTGCCATAATTAAGACAAAAAGGAGTCATACAGTGGTGCCTCCAGAAAATTATAGCTCAATATCTGGAAAAAGGACAAATTATATCACTGTATGATTGCAAATAAATACTTTCCATAACAACATACTTAAGCAAGATGTTAAAAAAACAACTGCTAAAACTATTCATTATATGTGTTGTGTTACTGGGGGAAGTTCCAAAGGATGGGGAAAAAAAAAAAACAAAGAACTAAGTTCTGATGACATCTTAAAAGAGTCAACAGAAAGCAAAAAAAAAAAATATATCTGCCAGTGGCTAGACTTTTATCAAAGAATTTAACTGAGGTAATAAAATTAATGTTGATGAGTATGGGTCTATGGAAAATAAAACATGTTGATAACTTCATGCCTCTTTCTGCAAAAAAAAAAAAAGCATTAATCGATAAAACTAATAAGGCTAATGAAATATATGTTGTCAAGATGATATACTGTGGCACCAGTGCGACCACTTCTAGGTAACTGGGGCCTGGCTGTGTGTCCAGCTGGAAAAGCTGGTCATCTGAGAAGCACCACCAAAATAGACGAAGGCCTAGTAGACACATCTTACCATTAAATTAATCCAGACCTACTGTAGCTCCACAGCAATCTTTTGTATTGGTTTGAAACTAAATAAAAAGCTCCAGAGGCGCTTCTCCTCTCACCTCTAGATCTGTTCATGTTCCATCTGAAACACCTGCAGCTGCTGCAGACCTACAGCTGATGAGGAGAGCAGAAGACAGAGGAATACCTTTTCCTCTCTCTCTCAAGGAGAAGAAAATGGGGAAAAAAGACAAAGCTACTAAGATCTGTAATGTTCCTCCTTTTGTCCCTCTGATGCACTACTGGAAGAAGTGAGAGAATGGGGTGGGGGGGGGAAGCAAATCAGGACTTACTTTTTCCACCCATAAATGAAAGAAGCTTGAGGTTTCTGACATCATTAAGAAATATACTGCATTAGAGCAGCGGCACCGGGGACACTTGTAATGCTGCTCCCTTTCTATTGCCAACTCCACTGTCCTCCTCCCAAATCTTCCTTAGTCCCTGCAGAAAAGAAGAGAAAAGAAAAGGCAGTAGTGCAAGGGCATGGTTTCCAAACCAACTTTTCTCAGATTTTTTGCTTGCATCATTTCCTCTGATGTAGTCTAGCCAGAGGCTGACCTCCAAATCACATTCAGTCTAATAATTGCTAGAACTGTCCTCCTGGATTTCTCTAACTGTAACATCAACTTTTGTATCTTTCCACTAACTGAGTTAACTCATTATTTTCCCTTTCCTATTAGACTTTACTCTATTGCCCAGCTCTAGCTAACAGATGTATGAGTTCACTTTGCTGCCAGTCTCCCAGCCACTGCAGTCCCAAGCAGGCACACACATGCCTCTCTGTCAAGCACCTGCCATTTCCTCATTGCTGCTCCCTGACAATAAGCAAAAACCCTTCACAAAATCCTGCTTTGCTTCCTACCTTCAAGCATATTTCTCTCACGACTAGAGATAATGGCAGTCCCCTGTGGCAAGGCAAGGCATGGTCTGAGATTACTGAGGTGGTTGGCAGAGAAAATCAACAGGCAGAAGTCATTACATGAGGATATTCTCTTCCAAGAATAAAGCAGCTCTAAAATACTGTAGCCATATTAGGCACAGGTTTAATAGACTTAGTTAACTCATTTTCCCTGTGAAGCCCCATGTGAACATGGCCTCTGCACCATGGCACTCACACTTCTCAACATGCCCACAGCACACTTACCTGTTGCAGCCTCTTTTCTGAAACACTGCCTGCAAAATGTTTTTTCTTATGAGTTGAGCGCAAGGTAGCTCTGATCTTTTACTAAGATTCTTAAATACTACCTTGATACAAGTGGCTAACAGAAACAACAGTAACAGATGTACATTTCTAAGGAGTTACAACAAGCTCACCTTTATGCTTGGTTTAAAACCTGCAAGGACTATGTGCTGTATGACTCTTTCAGCACATACTACTTTGCAGGCAAATTAAGTTTTACTCAGTGGATGTTTACTCTCCCTTTAGCCACTGAGACTCTGGACAAGTATAGTTTAAACATAAATCTAAATTTTGTTCGCTGGTTCTAGTTCATCTCTATTTCCAACACAACAGAACATAAATCTGATCACACAGCTTGGATAATATCATTGTTCACTTTATAGCCATGGCTCACCGTCACACTGGACAAGATCACACAGGGGATAAGGTCACAGAAACTCTCTGAGTGTCTCCTACCCTGTGATGTTATCAGGTACTCAACCCTAAAGCAATAGAAACACACTGATAAAAAGAGGGGAAAGGGAACTGTGATAATAAATCAACTCAACTGCAGAGAAAGTGCCAGGGAAAACAATATTGATTTTTATTTTTTTTTTTACAAGTCAGCGCACAGATTTGTCAGACAAAAGAATAGAGATGTCAAAACCCACAGAATCAAACACACCAATATTAAGAGAAAAACAACCCCACTACCTACAAACTGCTAGAATGTGTGCATAGTGATGTTTATCAGGAAGAGGAATGGTATTTTATCATACTCAGAAAATGTAAAGAAAATGTTTATACAATCTGTATTTAGCAGCTACTCTTTGCCCCTCATACTGATTTTACATCAAAACATCTTAGTAGGGTCAGGCAGAAAGGAAGATGGAGTCCACTGCAGGAGGAAAATGCCTCTGGCCCAGTGAACAAAAGATGCTTCACTCTTCACCTAAGGGAGGTAACTCACTGTTCATCACCAGTGACCATGCAGTTACCTCCCCAGGTGGTAGCAAAGTATCTTCCTTCTTCTCAGTGACTTAGAGGAGCTTTATTTCCAAATCAGACACATTACACTCCTAGAAAACAGGGGACTGGTCAGGGTAGGTCAAGCAGACAAGACCACATTGGAAAGAGAAAACATTTCATTTCTTCAGTGGAATGGAATTTAAGTATTAAAATTACACAACAAATTTTAATAAATATACTAGATGACATTATAAACGTTGAGTCTCTCACTGAGGATCTTAAGAAAATAGTAGTTGTATGAAATGCCAAGTATAAGAATAGAAATAACTAGCAGTTCAGAACAGTGATTCAGCTCATAATACTTAACTTGAATAAACTCAGAGAAACTAAGGTCAGGACAATTGCTTCAATTATTGTGTCCCAGGTAACAGCAGTCCTTAAACTTCATGAAGTTCCTCTTACTTCTATTCCCCAAACCTGTTTGGCTAGATCAATTATTTTAGAAAGACATTCAGCCTTGATTTGAAGACTTCACAAGTTGTAGAAATCATCAGTTCCACTGGTAACTTGTACTAATGTTTCAGTGCCCTCCCTGTTAAAAATCAGGACTAATTTCTTATTCAAATTTGTATACCTTTAAGTTCCTGCCATTAATCTTTACTCTCCTAAATTACTGAGCACACAATTTTCTCAACATGAAGGAATTTGGGTACTATAATCACAACATATTCAAATCTTTTTAGAAAAATGATAGCTTGAATTTCTTAAAACTTGCATTAAAACTCACTTTCCTCAATATACCAGCTATTTTTATGGCTCTTTCACTCAGCCCTTCCAACACTGGTGTCACCTCCCCCATCCACAGGGCTTCAGCTCATTTCATGCTACTGTCAGTAGGTACCAGGCATACAAATGGCTACATGTTATTGTAGGTGTACAAGGCATGAAATAATATTGAACCACAAATCAAGTCACTGTAAAGACACCATGGTTTAGCAACTGTTGATATTATTTACTCTAAATTTGGAATACTGTCTTCATTTGCTTGCCCTTGCTTTTATTTCCATTAAATAAGCAACAACACTGAAAAAGAAAATAAACTTCCTGTTTCATCATCACAGGATGGTCATGAGAATCTTGTTTAGGGAAGAAAGTATAGTATAAGTAGCAGAACATTTTTGGGCCTCATTGTAAAGGTAAGTATCAGTCTTGATTTTTCACACCTACTCTTTGCCAGTTGCCAACATGCTAAAAAAGTTATGATCTTTCAAATACTCTTGAATATTATTTGTACATTCTTTTCTGCAATGGGATTTTTATTTTCCTTTCTTTTCAGTCTCTCAGATGGTTATTCCAAACATAGAAACATAATGCACAGATATACTTAAAATATATTCTATCCCTAGGTAGTCAATATCCTTTCTGACTACTCAGCAAATCCATTCAAATAGTGGCTGTACCAAGCCCAGTAAACCCTCTTTTTCTGACAGCAGTTCCCACTTTGCAAGCTTACATACAGCAAAACACATACAAGCAAAACATATACGTGCCACGAGCCACAGGGCAAAACGCTGCTGTGCCCGAGGTTCCCTTCTCACAGGGACTCTTCCAGTTACTGAGGAAAAGTGCAGTGCACCATAGCCAAAGCTATAGGTGGGGCTTTCAGCACAGTGAGGCAGCTTCCTGTGATGTGAATTCACACAGCGTGGTCAGTCGCTGGTCCTAACACTGAATTAGAACCTCTTTGTGATGGAGACACAGCACACAATTTGAAACACAGGCCGAAAAAATGCCAATATTTGAGAAAGCTTACAGCTAATTTTGTTGGCTTGGCACGGTATGAAAACAACTTCCTTTCCACGCTCTCTTTGTGAAAAAACAGGTCAGTAGTAAACAAAATTTCAAAAGCAGAATCTGGGTCTTGCTTGTTTGTTTTGTTTTCAAGCCAAGTAAAATAATTTTTAAATTAGGACTATTAAGGCAGCCATTCTTCAGCAACTTAAAGGTTGTTAAACCAACTAGTATCTTTAGAAAAAAGGACGATAGTGCTAAGTGCACTATGGACAGGAGAAAAACAAGCCACTGGACTGGCAGAGCAAGACCTTTCAGAATAGACACCTACATCTGTTAGATGATAACAAGTGGGAAACAACAACAGGTCTCTTGTTCATGAGGCCTGACAAATAAAATAGTTGTTTCTGTGGATATTGTATGGGCTATTCACCACCTGGACTTCTGAATTCAAGCTTATGGAGCCTTGGCAATATTCCACCAAGAGCTCTAACACTGGATTCATTCTACTTATCTATGTATTTTAACAAAGACATCTAGACTTAAAAAATATCACATGGAACCATATTTCTTACACCTAAATAAAAGCCCTATCTACTATGTTAGCAAGAAATTGTCTTTCCTATTACTATTTCCTTAGAAATCTCTTTCCCAGTCTGCCATCTAATGTATAAAGTGAATGCTCTTTTCTTCTGTTTTCCCACAAAAGATTTAAAGAATTCTCTTTGAGCAGAAAAAAATTTAAAAAAATTAAAAAAAAATTAAATTCACCAATGGTTGCTAAAGAGGTAGAAAAGCCTCAACCCTGTAGGTCTGCTTAAAGATTTTTATATGACAAGTTTGTACTACTTGTCGTATTAGAAAAAAAGTTCAAACTAAATTTATATTCAAAAAACTTGGGGAAAAAAAAAAAAAAAAAAAAAAAAAAGAAAACCCAGAGCATACTGATCTCATCATTTCAATGCTTTATTTTTCCATTTCCAGTGCGTGGTTCACAACACGGGCAGCTATGCAGAATACTGCACCAGGGACTGAGTCTTTATTCTCCTCCTGAACTAAAATGCTCTGTATTCCCCAGACTCAGACTCAGGCAGCAAAACTGAGTGCCTGTTCCTTTACAGCTCCACTCATCCATTCCTCTCCTCCTTCAGAGTCCCTTGCCTTGCTCACATTTCCTTATCTGCCAATATGACATCCATATTCAACACTGAGCAGCAGAAGATGAAAACATTCATGGCACATTTATTTTTCTCAGCGCTAAGATATTCTTATGAAAACGTAAGGCAAACACAATATGCCCACTGGCATTTTTCCTTCACACCAGTACATCCTATGAGTCTAACAAGGCTCATCCATCATCTGCACTAACCACGGACTGAGGTGAAAGGTCAGGAGTCAAGGTTTGCACAAAGTCCACTGTTAGGGGACAGAAGGCATGCTGATAGGGAAAAGGCTGTATCACTGTCATCTACCAGCAGCAGTGACTGACATAGGCAATATTTTTTTTGGTAATACATGACAATGATCCATTCCCTTTTGTTCTTAACAGCTGTAAGATGCATTACTTACTGCTGAAATTCTGTGAGAGATTTTTATGACTTCTGCCATGTGTATGGTACACAGCATCTGCTCATACTTTAAAGGTGACCCTTAGTGAGAGGTTCACAATTTTAGGTTCTAGGTTCACTCATTTTGCCCTACACAGATGAGATTTCTTTTCCTCCAGAGGATGCAGCAGCTCTGTGAAAGAAAGCAGATGTTCTTGACACTGTCAGGTGTCCCTGATAGAACACTCCTGGACATTTTTCTCTGCAGATTCCCCAGACTAAAAAAAAAAAAAAAAACCAAAAAAACCCACACACAACCCATCACCACATTAGACTTTCTTAAATCCCACAAGCTTTATAGAGTAAGTTTCTCTCTTTCACTCCTAAGTATCCAAACTACAAACTTGGCAACAGTTTTTCAATTTCCAAGACAAGCACCCTCCATTATTCCAAATAATTCTTAACCATAAGATCTGACAGCCTAACCAATAAAAACATATTTTAGTTTTTTAATTTCATTTATTCAGAAAATTAAGAAGCAAAAGAACAGTAGCGTATATGGGATTATTTTAAGAAAAGATTCTCAGCAGAGTCTGCTGAACAAAAGCAGGTGCTTTTCCCTGAAAACCACTCTGTATCATAAAGGCAGTAAACAGTAATATAAAAAACGTTTCCCAAGTGACATGACCTTCCTTTCACAGTCCAAAGAGCAAATGATAGGGACACTGATCTCAGAGGGGTATTTTAGGAAAACATAGCCTCAAAAAATACACAGAGATAGGGTATTCTGGGTCTAAAGGCAATAGTCTCCACTTTTTAAAATACTGATGCAAGGTAAAGGCAGAAATGGAACCAGAGTCTGTGACTGTCTTTTGTGGACCCAAGGGCAAAGTCTAAAATTTAAAATGTAAGGAGAAAGCAGTCCTTAAAGAAAAACAATCAGAGAATTTAAGCCCTGAAGGGATCCCCCAACCACTCAGTCTGACTTATTGTAAGGTGTACTATGTATCTCCCAGCTGTTCTGCGCTGCACTGAAAAGCTTCCACTTGGCTAACGTAACATTTGCCCTCGGTGTTCCCGAGAGGTGGCAGGCACAGAACCCCCCATGCACCCCGCAGCGCGTCGCAGTGCTGGCCCGCTCTCGCTGCGTGGCAGCAGCTCCCAGGGAGTCGCCCTCATTCTGCCTTCCCAGCCAGAGTGAAGATCCCTTCAGCAGCCAGCATCTTTTTCACCTCAGAAATACTTACACATAGTAATCAAGTTACCACAACCTTTTGTTTTTTCTTCTCTTAGCTGAACAGCTGGAGTTTTCTACATTTGCCCTTTGAAAGCCTTTACATCATTTTTGTAGCTCATTTACACACTTGCCCTGCCTTTAAAATATGACTACAGCCAGACTGTGGGGAACAGAGAATTATTTAGCTTCTCAATATCTGTCCCACTGACTTGGTTTAAAGAGGTAAAAATCACTTAGTCATTGATCCACCGTGCTCTTACCTAGGGTTCATATTAGCCATTTTCTCAGTGTATCACTGAATTCAGTATTTATAAAAGAAAAAAAAAATGCTGTAGAAATGCTGCTAAGAGTTCCAGTATGCCACAGGTTATAGCTAAAAACTATGTCACCTATGATACGAATGTCAAACTCACATTCCTTTTACAAAATCCCAGCCTACAATTACTTGGATACAGAACCAAGGGGGAGAAAGCATACATAGCAGAATGCTAGTCTTTCTTCAAGTCATAGCCTTTCAGCTTTTAACTTCCCTGTCTACTTCCATGAGGAGAAAAATATTTAATCTTTCAAAATGCTACATTCTGTTTTAGTCTATTATTGTTTCAAGTAGGATTTGCTATAGGACTAATCATACAGTTTTGAGAATGGTCAAATCGCCAGAACATCATTAATCTTGGAGACACACACCAGGAAAACTGTGTATAAAAGACAAAGAGCGACTTCAGGATTTTAGCCTTTAGTGGGAAATTATTTTTCTGTGCCCAGCTCCAGAAGACTTAAACCCATCAGCCAGCACATTTAACTCCCAGAAGGCTGCAGAGGAAAGGCTCATGTGAAAAAGTACTTGACCGCTGAAGAAGCCACTCAGTACAACTATTAATCCCCAAGAAGGACGACAAAGCTTACACTAAAAGTGAAATATGTGCAATTCAGGGTGCTACCCATTTCATTATTGACTGCTGAATGACCCAACACTGCAACCTACTGCAAGGAAGCAATGATTCTCCTCTCCTCCTTTGCCTGTTTCTTTGCACTGACGTTCCAGGGTCTGGGATTTTAGCGCCATAGTTGAACTGTCTTCCCTTGAGGATTTTAGTTTCTTGTTTTGGTAGACAAGTGAAGTTAAATTAATTTTAATGAGAATTCTTGATTATGAGACAGACAAAAAAAAAAAAATAAATCTACCACCTATTCAGAAATATTTTTGTTTTCAATTGTATAATACATTTAAGTGAGCATTTTGGACCATTAAAATTAATATCAGTCTCACTTGTGAATTCAGACTCCCCCAGGCTGATGATAATCCAGATCCTCCTCTTCTGAGGAAGGCTCTTCACTCATCAGGCATAGCAAAAGATAATGCCAGCATAAGGGTGTGGGATATTTTCCCCTTGTTGTTAAACTCGGCGTAGTACCAGGAGCTGATCAAGCACACTCAGAGCACATCTAGCCATTTCAGAATCCTCAGAGATCTCAGAGCTAGCTGCCCACACGGTAAGACCTTACACTGGTGAGAGCAAATGGTTAAAATAAGGGCAGAAATATTAACTTAGGAAACAGCTCAAAAGTTCTTCCTCCTTTCATCTAAAAAAGTTGATTTCTTTTGGTCACAAAACAAAAATTCTAGGCTCGTTCACCATAATTTAATGCTAAACCCTGAAAGAGAGTGGACTTTTTAGCTATCCTTACTAGAGAAGTAAAATTTTCTGTTTAAATACTACTAAGCTTAGAGTCTTAAGTTTCTCCAACTCTACTCTCAATTACCTAGTCAACTCTGGTTGTATTGTAAGGTTATCCAAATGACTTGAGATGTTTCAAGCACACTGTTGTAACACTTCTGAAAAAAATCTCACTAGGCACTTACCTATCAAGTATATTCTTTGGTGTTTTAAGTCTGTTCTTTAATGAAGCACACAGGTAATTTCACTTAATTCTGTGTTTAATGAATACGTACTTTTGAAAAAAAAAATAACCTCAAATAATCTGTTTCTCTGTAGATTTAATGGAATCCACATATAAAAGTGGTTATATTCATGTATGTAATAAAACAAAGATGCTTTCCCAATTCAGCTTTAGATTTTCAATATTTTGTTTGGAAAAGCAGAAAAAACATACTTTTAAGGTGTTACCTGATCTGTACTTTTTGTCTCTTTCTGGCTATCACAATGGCTCTCTATTCAAAGAATTGACTTCCTCTACTAAGGGAGTTGACTTCCCTGCAAGCACAGAACACACTGTTCAACACCCAAGATTCATTTAAAGTGGGAATTGCTGGAGGTTTTGAGCCCAAATCACTGTCAAGTCTTATATTATGCCTGCTATTGCTGACAAGCTTCAGAGCTAAAGTCAAAACAAGAAGTTGGTCCTTGTTCCCAAGAGATTACAATCTAAGACTCAGCAGCAGAAAACAGAGGTATTAGATATACAGAGAAATACAGAGAGACAGTGAAACATTGGTCTGTGTGATATATCAGAGTTAAACCACACAAACAATTTCTGGTGGGCCACGTAGACTAATTGTTCTTCCTAGAAAGGTAGATAAGAACCAAGTAAAAGAAACTCTTGCTTTCATCAAAGATGCAGCGTCCAAACTGAATGTGAGTTATGTACCTTCCATCATTTCAAAGGAGACAATGAGATCACTAGTTTGCCATAAATTTTTGTATGACTACAATTTGGTTTTGTATGGTTAATTCTGATTCCTCTTCCAATAACTTGAAAGTTCACAAATCTGCAGGGGCAAAGATCCTATGTCAAACTACTGTTACATGAAATTATGTCAGAGTACTTAAAATATGTTGAAATAGCAACTGCCAAGCATTTGATGGCTAAATTCCATCTAGTAATGTGATTTAGAAGAATCTTCCTGCTTCCCTCATGTATTTCCAAGTTTTTTTCCAAGTTATGGAAAAATATTAAGAGAGAACACATCTCTAAATAACCATTTTGATTTGGAAAATAATGTCTGTGTAACCCCTCTGTGCATCCTGTGACATTCTGGTACTGTCCTTGGTTAGTAGTCACCTGGTTTCATTTTGCAATGAAGTAAAAAGTCAGCAATGTCCAACAGATGCATCCATTAATTGAAATTATATAGCACCATATAAATATACTTTTTGTCTCAGCATTTGATGACTCTCTTCACTTGACATCTTACATATAAAGCTGTCTCTGTGCAACTGTCAGTCATACACTTCATCAGATTTCAGACCTTGTGTTCTTCCAATGTTTTCACAAGGCTTAACTTTATGCTGCACTGATATGCCATTCCATGCACCACCTTTCCTAACCAACCTACCAACCAACTTTGCTATAGTTTTGGCAGAAATGAAATAGAATCATAGAATATCTCAAGTTGGAAGGGACTCATAAGGAACATTGATGTAGATGTTTCTATGAATTTTGGGTGTATAGCTACAGTCTCCTTTAGCAAGGAACAACTGGGGCTTATGGATCTGTTACAGAATGCATTACATAGTTTAAAATATTCTGTATCTGATTCCATAATACTCTAAAATCTTTTTTTAAAGACTCTTATCTTGTAATAAAATCATGCATAATAAAACCATATCAAACTACTTTGGTCCACTCTCTCTCTCTATTATAAAGTATTAAATATTAAACAATTTAGATAAAAGAAACATGGGAGAGAGGTATTCATCTTATCATAACTTAGCATTAATATTTCATTAAAGTCCAGATGTGACATATTATTAGTTACATTTCTTTAGGAGTATTTCTTCTTATCCCTGCATTTTTTAATGACAATACAAATATTTTAATTTTTATTTACTGGAAATTTAGAGTTGCACTGAATGACAGTCACATCTATACTTTTCAAGAAGGTTTTTTTTTTTTTTTTTTAAAATAGACTTGTAAAACTTCAAATGCAAAACTTTGACCCAGAAACAAGGAATGAATAGCCATTTTACCTAATGATCTGAATGAAAGAAAGGCAGGAAGCCAATCATTCATTCAGCTGGGTTTTTTCCAAGTATATGAAAATAAATAAACGCAGCTATTGAGTTTTTATTTGTCTCCAGATTGTTGAACACTCCTTTCCTGCTTTTTTCTAGTTAAGAGTTACTGTAGCCAACTTTTCCACAAGCTTTTGGTGATCATACACAGCATTTGTATTGGTGGCTTAGACTTCCAAAAGTATAGCTTTTTTTTTTTTTTTAACTACATGATCTGTGGCCTGTTACTACCTGTATTTACATCATCATGAGCTCTTTCCATTCTGTACTTGTCAGTATTAAGGTTGTATCAATGTTCTGTTGAAATGGTTTGTGTCTAGTTAGTTGCGTGTGCTTTGGCCAGCGTGACTCTAGCACTTAATTGTTATGCTCTCAGGTCAGGGACGATTCAGAACATGAGAATTTTATTAAGTTGTAGCTGCAATTTTATCTCATTTAAAGTACATTATAGTTTATATGTACTTTCCTCATCCTAGGGCTGATTCTTAATAACTTTAGCCTGACAGTTAATAATGTAGCAATTGCTTGCATTACTTTTAGTGTATTGTGTAGGACAGGCAAGTGACCCTTGGAGGCTGTGCTATTTTGCTGAGATAACTGCACGCAATGAAAGAGAAATCACTAGTTCAGCCCTGCACTTTACACACAGCACACACACACAAAAAGAGAGGAATCCTCAAGACAGGTAAGTATAGCATATAGGCACAACACAGACGTGGATTAGTGACAATATCCTTATCACCCCTGGACAATTCACTTCCCTACAGTTAAACCCCCGGTGACAGGGAGTTTTTGCAAAGAGTGCCACGACCTATTTGTCTTACATTATGGGAACAAAACAGGGGTTTCGGACATGTTGTGAAATCAGAAAGTTAAGACCTGGGTAACCACACAGAATAGATTTTTTAAAAAAAAAAAAATTATTTCAAGCTCTGGAACAGAGATTTCCACCCCCTACCCCCGTTAGGGCAAAACATTTACCTGTTTCTGTTGCCACTGTCCACTGCCCTAGCTATAAACTCTACTCACTGCCAGGCACCATTCACACACACATACACCCTTGGCCCTCATAAATACTTATAAACTGAAGAAATGCAGTAGGACCCTAAAGCCACACAGGAAAAGAGAAGCTCTGCTTTCGTACAAGATGGGATTTAGTCAGCATGATTCTATCATTGTCAAAGGAAAGAATTAATTTCTTCATTCTGATTCCATTTCTCTAAGTCAGAACACATTGTGGACAGCAGGGGAACTGCTGCCCTTGTCATTCATTCAGAAATATACCCAAGTTCACAGGTAAGCTTAACAATGTCTGTCGGTTTGGTTTACTCCCCAGTTTGGTGAAATGGCCTAACCCCTAGCCAGCTTCAACCCACACATAAGCATCATGCCAGAAGGTAAACCACAGCAGCCTGTGGACTGGTAGACACTGTAGACCTGGTAAACATCTGCGGGGAGCTGAGCAGAAATTTTGCTACCAGGAAGATATCATGGTAGCAGTAGAGGGGAATGGTTTGGGAACTCGCAGCTGCCAGCCATTAAAGATGCACCATGAAATGCAACTTCAAATTGGAAAATTTGCAAAAGAGGTCATAAGATGCTAGTGAACATTCTGAAGGACCTATACACGTGCCTGCAGTATCTGGAGCTGCACAGTATCACCAGCCAGTGCTCAGCCTGGGGAAGAGAAGGCTCCAGGAAGACCTTATTGTGGATTTTCTGTACCTAAAGGGGGCTTATAAGAAAGATGAGAACGATCTTTTTAGTAGGGCCTGTTGCAACAGGACAAGGAGTAATATTTTTAAACTAGAAGATAGTAAATTTAGACTAGATACAAGGAAGAAATCTTTTACAGTGAGAGTGGTGCAACAATGGAACAGGTTGCCCAGAGAGGTGATAGAAGCCCCATCCCTGCAGACATTCAAGGTCTGTTAGATGAGGCTCTGAGCAACATGATCTAGTTGGGGATGTCCCTGCTCACTGCAGAGGGAATGGACTAGATGACCTTTAATGATCCCTTCCAGCTGAAAGCATTCTGCGAAGCAGCAAAAGAAGCCTTTTTGTTCCCTGACTCTGGCAATTACGTTTGGGGGGTTCACTTCAATATTGCCACCAGCCCATTTACCACTGCAAACATTACCTTGTGGATTCCAGAATCTCTGACAGCAAGACTGAAACCTCTCCGCTTCCCCAGACCATCTCTCTGCCAGTGCAGGCTTTTAAACCTACAGCAGACCCCACACCCACGCTCTTGGCAGTTTCTGCCATTGCAAGTCCCTGCCTCCGGCCAGGGAGATCATTCCCATTCCTATGGGCATTCTCCACTCGTGTAAGGGCCTGCAAGCAGTGGTGTCCTTGTCCAAACCCGGCAGGAGACGAGGGGCGTGGAACTCCTGAGGAGGAATGGCTCTCTCCAGCAGCACACGGGCACTGCCGGTGAGGGATCCCCTGTGGGAACCAGAGCTGGCCAGAGGCTGCAGCTGTGCCAGGCCCAGCCTCTTCCACACTGCTGCGGAGCTTCCTTAGGAGGGCTCCCTCCTAACGACCAGCATTACACTGAACACACAAGAACTGTACCTACTGCTGCCAGAGCTTCCCAAACAGTGGTGATGGGCTTTGTCTACTAACGTCTTAAGATGGCTATCTAGAGCAGCAGATTTTACACGCATATACCTCTGGGTATTTTCTTGCCCTGTATCAATTATTTTCTGGTCATAAGGCTACAAGACACAGAAAATGTCAGTTAATATTGTCCCATCAACTTTCCCATGTTTGTGTAATTTTAATGATGTTCTTCTGCAAACAATATAAACCTCAAGTTACATAAATCGCTGAGGATTTCTTTTCCTTATTAAAAGACAGTTTCTAAAATTTTAGAAACTAAGCCGCTTATGAATCTTCATTAATTTAATCATTTTGCCAATTGCCAATAGAATTCCTGCAGAAAAACAGGCTTTTTCCTTTAAGTTTATAAATTATTTTTTAATTTCCTTCAGTCTTTTGCTTAAATTCTTTGCCCATTTCAATTTTCTTTTCTTGCTTTATTTTATTCATGACTTTTTACACTATTATTTAGTTCACTCCTACATTGCCATTCAAACAAATATAAATACATTGTTTCAGACTTTTGAGGAGATCTTCTTAAAGTCCTTTCCCTTGTACAGAGAACATCCAGTTTACTGAACATAAAGATTCACCAGCTACTTTTGAAGTCGCTGACATCACGGGTGAATGTCTGCTGCTAAACAGAGGCAAAAAGTGCTGTTTCAGACATCCTAGGTACCTGAGACACCAGCATGACAGACATAGCCCAGGGACTGGAAGAGATTTGTACCTCTCTGGAGACCAACTGGAAGACAGCTGCTGAAAGTATCAGAACTGGCAATGAAAGGTCATGCTTGGGAAACTGGCTCCTACTCAGTACTGCTTCAAATGAAATATCACCAGTTAGGAGCCTGACTCACTGCACAGTGGAAAAATAGGACAGGCAGTGACACCCTGATCCTTCAAATCCTTAATGTAATTTGCTAAGGGAATACTGTATTAAACACCTAGAAGAATCAAAATGAGCTATGACACCATATGTTTGAATGAGAACTTGGTAATTTTGGATTCATCCCTAGGGAGGACCTCTTTTATCAGGAAAGCAAGAACAGAATGTTTTAGAAACCAAAGTAATAGCATAGACAAAACAAATACCAGGCTGCACTCCAAATAGGAACTGCAGAAATAACTCCTAGGTGGCCCATGCAATCCCCTAGCTCCTCCCCTGCTGAGGTGTCACTTGCTAAAAGAACGGTTACAAGACCTAGAGAAACTGGGTAGCTGTGACACTCTATTTCTACTAGTATGTATCTGCTGGACAGAAGATAAATGTATCTGGACATAAGCACTGTGCCACATCTACATGGGTTAAGATGCAGGCCGGATACTTGGAAACCAAGCGTAAATAGACCCAGACTACATCTGACTGTGCAGATGCTGTCAGAGATCACTGCCTTCTCTGATCTGCCACATAAAACATTCATGTTAGAGACTGCAGGAGTCAAAATGTACTCAATAGCAAAAATTCTCGATCACAAGACTCCTGTTTAGCATAGCCCATATAATTTTAATTGAAGAGCAAGCAAGTGAGCAGGTAGATCACAGATGATGGTGAACTTAAGCAGACAACAGCAACAGACTGCTGGGGGTCACTTCCCGGTCTAGAACAACTGTAGCCCAAAAGGGACATGTGGATAGGTACTAATATTATCCTGGCTGCTCCAAACTTCTTTTCCATTTATGTGTGTGCTTGTTGAATAATCAGTGTTGGAGGTAAAATATGTAAGAAACTGAATTGTTTCTTATAATACTATATGATGATTTTAAAATCCAGACAACTAGTCAAACAAACAAGCTGGTTTTTACATCTGACACTGAAGGAGGAATTTTTGAGCCTTATAAAAATTGAACGCAACTACTCAGTCACAACAAGTCTATTACTGGTACATAAAAGGAAATTCTTTTGTTAAATATTTAACTTTCCCATTCCTTCAGTTATAGATTGGAAAAATCCCAGCCTTCTACATCACTTCCCTGTATCCTCCTAGGGAAAGCACTAGCAAAACAAGGGAGACAAGTGAAATACTCTGCTCAATATATAAGTTTTATCATTTTCAACCTCCTTCATGAGCTGCAATAGTCAATGCTTGAACAAGATAGAGTGGCACCTGCATTCTGCCCATCCCCTTTCATTTCCTTAAGCCCCAGCTAGAACAAAGACAGAACTGGAAATACTGTGTCAGCTCTGCACCACTGGAGAAATCCAGTACCAATGGAAAATTGTACATAAGGATTTTTTTTTTTTTTCCCAGTAAACTTACAGCTGCTTTGTTCCCCAGGAGCAACATGAAGCCACTGGATCACATCAGTTAATCACGCCACAACATCCTAAATACTTTTAAGGATAAAAATAGAGCAGGAAAAAATCTAATTCTTCTCATCTTTGCCTTCCCCAAAAAAAGTCCAGAACCAACAGATCATCAGCCCTTCTTAAGACATTACAAAAGAAAAATTAAAAAGGCCAAATCTAGAGTTTTTCCTTTCCTGTCAAGTTAATGCTGAAACTTTGATACAGTATTTATTTTTTCTTCACCAAATTTCCTGCAAGTGCCTACATTAGGGAAGGAAAGATGTGGAATATATGTTCAACAAAAATTAATTCCTCAAGAAAATGGCTTATCCCAGATGTCTGTGAGCTGTTAGCCACATGTTGCCGATTCAGCCTTTTGTTGTCATAAACCACGCGCAGTTCATCCAAGTCTCATTCCTTCCTTCCAGTATCACCAACTAATCTGATTGAAAGACCAGACAGTAGGCTCCAAATTCCCAGATGCGGACTGCCTGTAGCTGCTAATAATTTTCACACCAGGGAAACATAAAAAACTCTTCTTGTGTTAAGAGTGTTTTATTTTATTTTTAAGAAGGTACCTCAGATCCACATCTTTCCACATACTCATTCAAACCACTTGCAAACATTCTTGCACATTTTCACAGTCTGTTGCCAAAATATATAAGACCAACAGCATCAAATTACTTCCGCATCTTTTTGATTTTCAGACTCCCACTATTTTGTCTAGTCTGATGGCTGAGGAAATTGCAAGGTGATAAAACAATCAGATAAAACAAAACAGACCATTACCTCCTCTTACTGGCATATCCTGTTCTCCTTATGCAACTTTCATATTTGAATAATGATAGAGCTGGCTGTCTTCTAGCAATCACTATTGTAAGGCCAATGCACTTACAAGAATGGAATATAATGGAAAATACAAATATGAAATATTTTGAACAAGCATAAACCTTCAACCAAAGAGTGAGCCTGAGCTGAAACAGCACACTCAGAATGAACTTTCTCATGCATTCAAATCCCTAAACTCCAGACATTTTCACTGAAGCATAATGCTTCTCAGGTATATAAAGTATTTAAATATAGTACGCTTAAAGAAGTTTTTCTATCTTCAAGTTTCTTTACCGAATTTGTTTATTTATTAAAATTGAAATCTTAACATGAAAAGTATACTCTTTTCCTTCAAAAAGACCTCTTTTTTTCTTTGCTATATTGCAGGACCGGAATATTTGATACTTTTAATCTGTCTCCACAGTAGTGATGTCAAAGTATGGTGCAGTCTAATTTTAAAAAAAAGAAATTATAGTAAGCCTTCCTTCCAAACTTCAGCAGCCGAGCACTGAGGACCATCATAAGAAGGCAAAATGTTAGAGGTTACTCTTCTCTTGCTATCTCTGAAAACGCAACATGCAAAATGTGTTATCTTTTCTATTAATGCAAAGTGAAATGCAGTTTTGCATGCTGTCTTATGCAGATCTGCAAACCAGGACAAGGTTGCCTGATAGGGGCAATGGCAATCAGAAGCATCAACTATCTTGTTAGACAACATGGAAGTTATCTTGTTTCTTAGAAAGCTGCATTTGTTTGAATTCAAGGCATATTCATTAACCTGGAGGCCTGTCAGGAATTACATCATACCTAGAGAAACTCAGTAAGATCAAAGATGATTTTCTACAGTCCATTTAAATTCCCAGCTACCCTAGACTTTCATGCTTCTTGTTCAAAGCCCAAACTTCACAGTTAAGTTTGGATTTGCTTTTCCAAATCCCTTCAGCTTACATTTTTCCGCAGACCTCTATATTTCTGCATGCAGGCAGAAATGAAAGGAAATATTTCTGTATTTCCACTTAACCCACAAATTGTAAACAGTTAGCTTCAAAACAGTCCTATTCCTGAAGGGTTTTCATTTCCAAGACACTCCTTTGCTGTTTGCAAGCAAATTTACAAATGCTTTAAGAATGTTTGTTCTCATCTTAAATGTTCACAAGTGGTCCATCCCCATGTCAGACAAAGGTAGCAGGAGGTCCACATAGACAAACAAGTTGCTCCTGAATAAACAAATATAAAAGGAAGCATGCAAGTGAGAGATACAGGGTCACCCAAGAGAAACACATAAATGCTGTCCAAGTACACAAGGATGGGATTAGGAAAGCCAAAGCCCACCTGAAGTCAAGCCCAGTGAGGGACATGAAAAGCAATACGAAGCACTTCCACAAGCCTACCAAAAGCAAAAGGAATAAGTGGAAAAAGTGGACCTGACACTAAATGGGGCTGGGAACCTGGTGGCAATGGAGATGGGAGGAAGCCAAGGTCTTCAGTCATAAGACTTGCCTCCATGAAACCCAGACCTCTGAGACCACTGGGAAAATCTAGATGAAAGAAGAGTCACTGTTTGTGTTTGAGGATCAAGTTAGGGAAACTGGACATACACAAGTCTATGGGTCCTCATGGGGTGCACCTATGAGTACTGAGGGAGTTGGCTAACGTCAGTGTGGGGCTGATGGTAAAAACCAGGAGGAGTTGTTGAGGCACCAGCTGGGTTTGCTGCCATCCAAGGAGACATCAAGAGGCTGCAGAAATAGGCAGAGAGGAACCTCATAAATTTCCACAAAGAAATACAAAGTCCTGCCACTGGGGATGAATAACACCACGCACCAGTACATGCTAGGAGCCAACCTAGGAAAGTAGCTCCACTGAAAAGGACCTAACAGTCCTGTTGGACCACAAGCTGACCATGAAACAGCAACACACCCTCATGGGAAAGTGACTGCATTAGGAAGAGCATCACCAGCAGGTTGATCCTTTGCCTCTGCTCAGCATTGGTGAAAGCACATCAGAAGTCTTGTGTTAAAGTTTGGATTCCTCAGTACAAGAGAGACATGAACTTACTGGAGTGAGTCCAAAGAAGAGCCATAAAGATTGAAGCATCTCTTATACGATAAGTGCTTGAGAAACCTGAAACTGTTCAGCATGTGGAAGAGAAAGCTCATGAGGATCTTATCAATGTGTATAAAAATGGAGAGATAAAGATGATGGGCTTGAACTCAGACATATTCAGTGGCAAGGCAAGAGGCAATGGGCACAAACTGAAATAAAAGGAATTCCACCTAAACATCAGAAAAAGCTTCTTTACTCTGAGTGTGATCAGACACTGGAACAGGCTGCCCATAGATGTTACAAAGCCTCCATCCTTGGAAATAGTAAAATCTGACGAGACAAAGTCCTGAGCAACTTGCTTTAGCTGACCCTGCTTTGTGGATGACAGTTGGACTACACAGTCTCTCAGAGTTCTTCCAAATTCAGCAAGACTGTGATTCCAGAAAGGGTTGCCAATCATGTATCATAACTAACTTCAAAGTAAAAGCTAGGAACTTCAACATTCACTTTAAAGTGTTTGCAAAAGCATTCTAGTGATCACACAAGATAGATGTCTACAGTGGACAAGTAGTGCCTAAAATATTTTTTTAAAATATTTTTTCAAAGGGACAAAAATCTAGCACTTTGTCACTCAAAATCACATTAAATGATTAAAGATCTAAATAACTAACAGAAGTTAAATAGTAATTATTTAGTGACAAATAGTCACTAAGAATCATCAAGTGGTAAAGATTTTTGAGTTACACAGGTTGCCTTTCAATGTTTCATAAATGATCTGGAATTAAATAAAAATTGATTCATTATTCAGATGTGTAGGTCCACCAAAGTCCACAGAATATTAATTAAGGTAAAGATAACAATTGTGCAGAGTGATCTGAAAAGTAATTTAGTAAGTTTAAGCCCATTCTTATAGTATATAACTTAATATAGTCAAATGCATGGTCATGGATATAGAACCAAGGGACACCTGTCATATCACTTGACTAAAGGACTGCCATCAGGAAAACGGTGACTTCATCCATTATGGCTCCTAAATAATTGTCAAACAGATGAAAAAAAACTCCCAGCCCAGTTCTGCCATACAAAAGACTAATATGAATGTATGTAAACAGAACAGAGGTATGTAAGAATACCAAAATATGCTTTACCTCTTCATGTTATTGATGAAAACTACAATGAAGATACTGTAATCCTAGTCTCATAAATAATACATATATTATATATATAATATATATATAAAAATCTATTTTCCAGTTCCTCTGTGTAGAGTGAACCAAGCCTTACATTAAATGAATCCAGAAGTTCCACTGGTTTAGTTTACCAAAAGAAGATCAAGCAGTGATTTCGTTAGTGTGAACAGATATATTCGTTGAAACAAACAACTGGATGTTAAAAAGGCCCTTTACTGTAGCGGAGAAGGGTAAACACAGAACTCATAGCTAACACTAAACAAGTTCACATAGAATTAAGTCACCATTTTTTAACAATGAGATAAAATAATGAGTCATCTGTTAGAGTTTTGAAATTTAGGTGCCTACCCTCCTGAAGGAGTATGACAAAATATGAGTTGTTAAGCTCTATGCATGTAATGATCTAGGGCTTTTGCTACCTCAACAGCTTGAACTAAATGATCTACTGGTCCTTTCTAACACAAAATCAATTACTTTTTGGAAGTGTGGAAACAACCACATTTAATCAAAGTGCAATTTATCCTTGTCAAAACTTAGGTTCATTATGAAGTCACCTGTGTGACATGGGTTAAGTGTGGGAGAATAAAAGCAGGTAATCATGCTCCAATCACCTCATTTTAAGGCATATCCTCTGGCAGAATCTGAACACTGACCAGCCATCTATTGTAAGATAAAACATTCTCTGTATTTTTTCTACCCATCCCGATTGCTTACTCAGAATGTGCTAACAGAAGTTTTACAGTTTTACTGACCTGAAAAATATTTATAGACTCATTGTTTCCAATCAGAACTATGTCAGTTCACCAAATACGTAAAATTAATTCTATTAACTAGTACTAAAAATCTCATGAATATGCATACTTCAAGTTAGATGCTTCCTACTCCAATTTACCTGTCTAATTACATTTCAATGAAAATGCCATGTAATTCTTTTTACCCTTCACCCCACACGCACCACAAGAAAGTGCCTGTACAGGGGTGGACACTGCTTTTTGCTGTCCGAGTTCAGCAGCAGGGGAACGGGCACGTCCCTTCCCCTCTGAAAAGGCCCAGGGCACGCGTTAATGCTCAGACCTTCATTCTGCAAACAAGCAGAGAACAACTGACCATGAAGAGACATAGAGCAAGGCTCAGTGAACAGTGGATTTCTGCTTGAAGAACAAACATATAAACCTGACCAAGCAAAATGAAAAAGTTAGCTTGACAGTAGCAGACAGGAATGCATTATTTTCTCCTCAACAATATGAAAAAGCAAAGCTACTTTCATTTTCTCTGACAAGAAACATTTTATTTTTACCACAGCTGTTGCAAAAGCAGCAAAGCAGAGGAACAGAAAGCTAGAGTTAGACACAAAACCAAGAAGGTAGTTCTTTTTTCTAAAGAAACCCCAGGTTTACAACAGCCACCTCATTACATATATGAGCCTACTTAACCAGAGGAGATCTGAACTCACTAACCACCCTTTGCAGAATGCCTGCAACACAAAAACCTTGGTAATTCTGCTGGGATGCTCTGCAACTTTTCCTGCTTAAGCTATTCCAATCTGAAATATTCATTGGGATGACAAGAGAAAAGCATTCTGTCCTGAGGTTTGTAATGTTCAGAGCCAAGGAGCCTGGCAAAAGCATATTTCACTTAACGTGCAAGATCCAACGGATTTGTTACAGCTTACATGAGTTTCTACACCACCCAGCAACCACTTCCAAAACCTGTTGCAAACACAGTTTGAAGTATGTTACTCGTATCTTCCTTTCCCAAGAAAAGATTAAATACCCTACTATCGAACGTTCTGAGATTTCCTGTGATATTATCACAGTGGTAAGCCATTGATTCATCTCTTTTCAGGAAAATGACAACCCAAAATGGCTGTAGAAGCCATGGGATTTCTAACCAGCAGGTCCCTTCCTACCCCAATGAGACTCTACCCACTGTAGCTGTTTTCTAACTCTTTCCTGAGCAAAAAGGCTGGTTGAATGATTACTAATTAATTTCCTATTGAATGCAGAGAACAAAAAGTCTACTTTTCCACAGTACCTGTTCATATATCAGGAACTCCATCTTTTCCAACACAATATTTAAAACTATTTCTGTTTCTCCATAATCATCATCTCTGTAACATCATAGCACAGCAATGTTCTTATGAATTATGGGTCTCTCCTGAACACCAAAATGCTGAGGTTTTCATTTTGCTCTGCCAGTATACACCTGCAGTTGGAACGTAACATTCTGACTTTGCAGACATGCATATTTTCAATTCTCTGACAAGACCAAAAAAAAAAAAAAAAAAGGTGGTAGGACTCGGCAAACCAAGCTTTGCTCTGTCCATCTGTAGCTGAAGTATGCTGTTGATCAGACCCCACATTTCTCTTTAGGAGGGGCTTTACCATCTTCACAACCCCATGGCAGTATAGCTGTACCTACACTTCTGCAAACAGCCTTATCTCCCAGTAGGAGCTATTATTAAAGTAGATGAGGGCTAGCCCAAATGGATTTGATTTTATGGTGACCTTTTTAGTGACAGCATGCTCAGGGATGGCTTTCTCAGAGGAGTGGAAGAACAGATGGGCAGCCAAGGCTAACAACTCTGTTCACTTTACTGCATGGGATCTTTCTTTTTTTTCTCCCCCCAGCCCATGCTCCCCAGATTGATTTTCCTGCTTTATGTTTTGCACATATCTAAGGCATTATTTACACTTGTATTCTTATGGCACAAGCCCTAATAGCATCAACATCACTGTTCCTGTGAGGTCCATTTAAAGCAGGCTTGACTCTTCCAAGGAGCAGTGTTACACGAGCCAGCATAACACTTCAGCTTAAAGCTCCAGATCTTTTCAGTGTCTCCCTTTTTATGCTGTAGCAAAGCAATTCTAGATTTTTGCCCTAAATCAAAAGGTTCTGTACACGTGTCTTCATGCTCACTGCAGGACTATCATTCTCAATTCTGCAATGCATTGGGTGCCAACAATAAGGAATACAACATACTGAGGAAAGAATGTTCTCTGAACAGACTGCTGGAAACATACAGATGTTTGTACACCTTTCTCCCAGGACACTTGCCAGACCACTACCACTGCATCAAGCATAATTTAAAAAAAAAAAAAAAAAGAAAGACATTGGGCATCAAGCACTACTTACTGGCTATCTCCAACAGCAGTACTGCAAATATTCCCCTTTTTACATATATCGTTATTAAGGATGTATGAATTTAGAAAATGGATTCCTTGCCCTAGGCCCTCCAAAGCAACAGGCATATCATACTTCGCTGCAGGACAGAAGTCATGAAAGAACTGAGTGAATTTAGCTGTTTGTCCCTGCTAAAAACTTCTTTGTTTTTTTTTTTTTGTTCTCCACAATGAAGCGCAAAACATTTAGTAAAATTCCCTCGTTCCTCCAGCAGTTATCGTCTCCTGGTGAAAAGGGTTTGCCATTATCTTATTGTTACAAACATTATTTCATGCTGAGCCTTTTATATATATTTTCATATTGCTTTCACATTTTCACACTGGTTTTATTCACCCATACTTTCATTTACTACATTCCTTTAGGATATTATGTTCAGAAGCCTTTACCCTAAAGCATATGCATCTTCTTCCAGTCACCTCTGCTTTCTGTCCTTGGCCTCATTGTGGCTCATGTGCTAGTGCCAACTCAACTAATATGACAAAAATATTCAATTTTTACATCAGATTAATATTATAATATTATCCATTGCCTTTATCAGGAATTATTTTAATCTAGAACATGGGGGGTTTTTTATCTTCCAGAATATGCCACAGGATGATCATCTCCATGTGTTTTTTGAGGACACTGAGATTGTTATGTCTTTATTCTCACAGCCTTACAGGATTTCAGATCCTCCATCATGACTGCAGGGTCAGAGAGCAGCATCTGCACTCCACATATTTATGTCTAAACCTGCATCCTTCACAGTAAAAAGTCACTTTTGTCAGGTGTTAATCCAGGGCTACACCAGAGCCAATTTTGATTCTTTGGTTACACATAATGCCCAGGAAATGGTCACAAAACAGGAGAATAGTCTAAAAAAAAATAAAAATAAGGAGAGCAGGAGAGAGGGGAAAAAAATGTCTCTTAAAATTATTTGCACACACGCAAATAAAAGAAGACAAACTTATTTTCTTGTATTTTCTGTTCAAAAATAAAAAAAAAAACTCAGACATTTCAATCTTACATAATCCCCATGCCTTTTTTTTTTTCTTCCAAATGCTTTTTCTCATTCCATAATATTCTTTTTAATTTGAGAAACTATCACTCCACACTATATTCACAATGACTGTACATGATGAATTTTCAAAGTGGCATAATGAGGTTCTGATTTGTTCTCTGTTCCTTTCACAATAATACATAATACTCCATCTGATGTTTGACTGCCACTGAAGACTGCTCTCCTGTTTCCAAAAGGCTATTACCACTCAGAATGAGATCTAGGGTTGTAATAGTCAACTCACAGCATATCTAAGAATATGTAAAATTAGGACCATTCAGGGCTGGGGTTTTTTTTTCCCCCTCTTAAAAGCATCATTATCTATTAATCTACAGTGAATTTAATCAGCTGTTTATCATAGCATTCTTGGATTGTTTTGCAGCTCTTTATCATTGGTAGATGGTATCATCAGCAAACTTTGTTGCCTTAGTACTTATTCTTTTTCTGATCATTTATGAATATGCTAAAGAGTACACTGCAGCACAGAAGAGTAGCCTTCATCTGCAAATTCCTTCCACTGTAACAATGTTTTACCCATTACATCCATTTCCCTAGTTTGCAATACACTATTGGGCCATATAGGAACCACCCCTCTTACCCCATGGTCTCTTAGCTCTTCAAAGATTTTGGTGAGAAATCTTGTGAAACTGTTTTAGGAAATATGTTTATTGAATACAGAGCACTGACAGACCTAATTTTATTTTTCAATCAAAAGATGAAGGCTTATCCCAAGTACGTTTTCCACTTCTCCATCTAATATTGATATTCTTCAGGAAAGCTTGATCCAGCTTACCTGGCACTGAATTTACTGACATGTAGTTCCACAGCTGTTTCCTGGAGATACTGCTTTAAAAGCTAGCATCACATTAACCATCTTTGATATCAATATAGATTTAAATGACTGGTCATGTATCTTACTAATTCAGCTGTTTCATCTCCAAGTTTCCTTAGAGCTCTTGAGCAAATGTCATCTCTATCTGGAGATCTATTCTTGTCCTTTTCATCCATTTGCTCAGAGATCTCATCCATCAATAACTAGATTTGAGAAAGATCCTCCAGCATTTTTCCCCCATCAAAAAGGACTACCATCTGGAAAACCTCATCAAGTTCTTGAATTCTCCGAATGTGTGTATTTAAAAAAAAAAAAAAGTTTAATTTTTCAGCTATATTGTTGTATTTTCTCCTCTTGCATATGTTGGTCATCTCTTGGACTTTTTGCACACACTAGGAAGGTGATTTGTTATTCAGGTCTATGCCTCTTGAAAGTTATTTCTTCAGTTCTTTCCTGAATATTTTTGATTTGGTTTGTTCTTTTCCCCCCCCCTTTCCTTTTTTTTTTTAACTCCCTTTCGTTTTTGTTTGTTTGTTTTAAAACAGCCTTTCTGTTCTCATTTAGCTACAATCTAAATATTTTTAAGGAATTAGCCACATTTTCAGAAAGCTGATATATTTATGGCATGTTTACTCTTGTTTTTTACCCATAGCATCCTGCTTTTGATATTCAAAGATTCCCCCACAACACAAACACAGGCAACAGGCATTTGCTCTGGGTTGTAGGTAAGTATGGGGTTTTTTTTAATGACAATTATTCCAGCTAGAGTTTTCCTTCTGCCTATATAGTTAGCCTCTTTTTAATAAAACTCCTTGCATTTAGTTTGCTATTTTGATAATTTTGATATGGTAAATAAAGCTAAATTTAAAAATAATATAAGCCTTATTCTATTTAATTATTCTTATTTAATTAAACAGTATTAAACAACCTAAACTACCCACTTTGCAGTTACAGCTGGTTCTTGTGATAGTTTCTTCCAGAGTCCCAGCTCTCCACAGTGGGTAGCATCAGAAACCTCATGAAACAGGTTCACAGCTTCACACCTTGGAGGTAAAAAATTCACTTAAGCCACATAGATACTCAATAAGCATCTACCACAGGCCATCAAGTAAGCCAACTAGAACCTACTTTTTTTTTTAACACCTACATTTTTTTTTTTTTGCCAGGCAAATCTGGGAAATTGCAGTATTTTGGGGATCTCTTAGTAACAAAAAGCAGAAGGGGGAAAAAAAAAAAAAAAAGGATAAAAGAAATAATTTCTTTGCAAATACAGGATGGCAAAGTGACAGAAGCCCAGCCTATAAATTCCAGACATCTGGGAAACAAGTAACTCCAGTTATTTTTAAGACTATCCTTGATTCTGGTATCCTAAGTTTCAAGATTATTTTTAAAAATTGGAAGGGGAAAAATTTGAAAAAAATTGTACAGTGGAAAACCTGCTTTACAGGAAAGAGCAAAAAAACAACAAAAAAAACTCGTTCATGCATCCAAGATACAATTAAGAGATGAATTAACTCCAGTCAAAGTACTTACACTAGGATAACTTTATAATAAAGGTTCAACTGTGCTTAGTAAAATATAAACTTCAACAGCATTAGCTAACAAAGGGTTAAAAATCCACAGAGATTTTATTTAATCACTGAATCGGTTGACCCATGGATCCAGGTACAGGGCCTCTGTATAATCACATCTAATTCAGCATTTTGGCACTATGCCATTCTCAAAGCCTCAGAGCAGAAAACATCTCATCCTGCAAGTTTCTAAATCCATAAAAAGTCAAGTTTCCAAAGAAATCCCCACAAACTCTGTCCAAGTCCTAGTACTCTCACCTTGGTGGACTTGCAGTGCACTTCTAAACTCTACAGACCATTATAAACAATTAACACCTGCTAGATCCATTTTACTTTCTATGTTCAGAACAAATGTTCTTGTGGAGCAAGAAAGGCACATCTGGGTCTCATCCCTGTCTCAGTTAGTAATACAATAGCATACACAATGTGTAATATTTTTACCAAAAGACTTTATGAAGTTTCAAGGCACAAGTAATATACAGGACAATGATCATGTCACCTCTGAGAACAGTAGGTAATCTGGCTTCAGTTCAGCATTCCCATGTAGTTCAGTAAAGAAACATTAAAAAAAAAAAGTGCCTGCCAGGTAAGCAACCAGCTCTTCTGGCCACCACTCCAAGACAGCAATGAATAGGCAATAGCAGACAGACCCACAATAATGTGTGATGGTCATCCCTGAAGTGTACTAGGACAAAGATACAAGATAATGAAATAGAGGGTCTTTGTCACCCTTCAGCAGACACCTGGAAAACACACACAATGGGCTCATAAAGACTCAGAACTCATGATGTTAGAGACAACATGTCTTTTGGGACAAAAGGGAAGAGAGGAACATAACCATGAAACCTTCAGCTGTACACTGCAACAAGATGAGATGAGCTAGCTGAGGATAGCTGCTCATGGAAGAAAGACGAGGAGAACTCAAAGGACTAGACTGAGTCATGGATATGAAATGGAACTGAGAAGAAGGTTTGATGTCCTAGAGAATAAAAGGAAAAGTAAGGGTAGCAAGAAGGAATAATACGGGTGTGAGCTCTGACAGAATACCAGGCACTGGAAGCTGAAGGGGAATGAAGTCAGTACACAGAAACACCGAAAGGAAACAGAAGGAACTTTCAGAGTCCCAGAAAATTAGGAATGACACAGAGAGGAAAGGACTGCAGATTCACAGCACCACATGGAGGGTCAGGGCCCTGCAACCACAGCCTCCTTGCTACTGACTGTTAGTCTGGTCACGGAGGGGAACCAAAAAACCAAACTGGTATCACATCTGTTAGGTGCAACTGGTAGGCAGATCTGCAACCAAGAAGCATCACAAGGAACCTGGAAAACAATTAAGAACCCTCAAAACCAATACTGACCAGTTCTTACTGGAAAAAAAAATACTGTCAAGAACTAACTGCTTCAGGGAATACTTGCAAACAAGTACATATTTATATGAATTTCAGGAACACTTAGATGGAGTAAAAAGCCTAATAAGAGAATAAACTAACCAGCATCTAAAGGATGAGTGGTATAAGGAAGCTTCTGTTATGTTTGACTGTTGAGATGCATTTATTGAAGGAAGTAATTTTTCAAGAGATAAATTTAACTTGAATGCACAAGGGAATAGCTACCTGAGATCAAAGCTGGCACAACTTATAAGAACAGTTTTAAATTGAGAAATGATAGATCTCCAAACACCAGTGGAAAGACAAAATATGAAAAATCAGACATGGATTAAAAAAATCCTGTGGTAGCAGGAGAACATACAGTAAATAAAAAGAATTAAGACTGTGAACAGCAATCAGGTAACAGGAGATGACATGCCCAAGTCTGCTCTATATAAGCAATGGAGTAAGAAACAACTTTGACGTGTAAACAACTCTCAGGAGCTTTCTCCACACAATGGAAGATCTTGAAATAGGATGTGAAAATGAACATTAAGGGAAAAATAGAAGCTTGATAACATTGAACTCTCAGAACTGGAGTATGGATATAGAAGGACAGATACCATTCAGGAAAGATTACATTAAAAATGAGAGCAGTGGGATATGCAACAAGCTATAAGGCATTATGAAGCAAAGCACTTCTTTTTATAAAAGTTCATTTTTTTTAAAGATAAAGAGTTTCTGCTGCAATCAAGGTGAAATTTTATAAGAGATCCATGGTCATATATGTATATATGGATAAAGATCACTGTAACATGATTGGAAAAAGAAAGGTTATTAGCTACTGTGACAACATCTACTGTGACAGAAGACAAACTTCCTCACAAAGATTACAACTGACTACAGACAATAAGAAGGACATCTTGGTGCTGGAGTGGGTCCAGAGAAGGGCAACAAGGCTAGTGAGTGTCTAAATATGGCCAGAAGCTGAATTCATATTCTGCATCTGTTTTCAAACAGATTTTAATGACTATCAAAATTGGCATGGATAACAACATGAATACGGAACAGAAATCATCATGAATGCAGTAAAAGTATCAAAAATTCAAAGCACTATGTACTCTTAACTGGGAAAGAACAAAACTTCTTCACAGCAATACCAACAGATACAATAAGGAAGAGACTGTGATCTTCCCCATCTCATTTTCTCCTCAAAGGACAATATGGTTGACAATGCACAAGAAAAGGGTGGGAAAAGCCTCAAAAGGCTGAGCTTTGACTTGCAAGGGCAATACAGTTTCTCATGGTCTTTCTTGGGTCAGGAGCAGGATATGCCAGCCCACGCTAGCTATGGCTTTCCACCACCACCTGGAAATAAAGGTGTGAAAATCCTAGAGATTTTGAGAATTCAGCAACTTTCAGAATAACCTTTCACTCAAAACATATGCTTTGATCTACGCATGATTTAAACCTAACCCACGCTGCTGAGAAATTAATTCACCACATTCTGCACTATCACTTAGCAGTAATCCTCAGGCAGCTCCTTAGAGCAGCACACCCCTGCCAGCAAACACAACACATAAAAGAACCTAAGGTCTGAAAGCATCAACAAAAACATGCCCTAACCTAATGACAGGGCAAGCCGAGGAAATCTTCAAGAATTTCAGGAGTCCACATCCCCTAAACACTTCATTCCACCAGTGGTACCACAAAGTGCCCAGAGGCCTCAGCACTGATGGCATCTGACAATACACTCAGGGCACAATTAACTAGAGCCTTAAGCACCAGCAGCAACCGTAGAAGTTTCCTCAGTGCCGAAAACAGCCTCCGGAGGATGAAAGAGAGACAGGAAAATCTCCTTTTTCCACTTCATCAGGTCATGGCAGACAGATCCTTTCTTAAGGAAGTCTTTAAGCTCAGGACATCTGGGTTTCAAGCATCAGGTGGGTCCTAGAACTGGTATGATGTCACACAAAGTAGCCAAATTTAAGTCATTCTTGATATTTTCATCCAAATGGCAATTACATAGCCATGCTGTCATGCTGACATTGGCATATTCTGCAGTGCAGACTGTGCCACAGCAGGGTCCTCATTTCAGATGAGGTGCATATCCAAGTACCTCTTTGGCCTATCTGGACAGGAATTTATGCAATTTTGAGTATTTTTAAGAAAAAGTAAGCTATTTCACTTTCCCTTTTGCTGCATAAGTCCAGCCACAACTGGGACTCTCGTTAGCCTGGAAATCTGTGTTAAGGATTCACAAAGTGAGAATTTGATGAAGAATTCTGGTTTATAACAGAAGTCTTAATTAGAGGCATAAACTACTCTGTATAAAAAAATTTCAACTGCTTGTATCTACAGCCTATGTAATGAGCTCAGATTTCATGCCTTATTGCACAAATAACACTTTTATTACAATAAAACACTATACTAATAGTTTCTTAGAAAAGTATTCCTATTACCATAAGCATTTGACTTTTGCAGCAGGGAACACAGTAAAGCAACTGAAGCTACAAATACCTGCCTAAATGTTTTACACCCGCCATCAGTGCCACGTTGACAAATATCATCACTTCTCCTGATTTGGAAAATGATCCTACCAAGCTCATGCATTGGTTCTTTCCATTCTAATCACATTCAAAATATGATGAACACAAGTTGCTGACACTCATGATTGCTTGTAAAATTTCTTTGAGTAAACACTTCCTGCCTTCTCTGAAAGTATATTTACCAATATCTTGGGTTGTATACAGGCTATATCATTCTGGTTTAGCAGAATTTAACAGACGCTTCATTTTCTTAATCAGTTTTACAACATGCAAGACAATGGAGTAGTCCCCAAGAACCTGGTACTGCACAATTTCTTTTGGCTACATTCCCAATGAAATCAGCAGGGAGTTTTGATTAAATAAAGAGTGATGGTTATGATATGATAAAAGCATAACATCGGACATTCACTGGAGGTAAGATATGCTTCTATCTTCATTGTCTGGAACTGAACTCTTTAATTTTATATTGCAGCCTGACCTCTGCTAAGTAGCTCCCCATTCTTATGCTGTACTAGAACTCTGAATTCTCACAAAAGTCTGTTCAGCAAGTACACTCAATATTTATGAAATGTTTCATTGACTAGTATTTCTTTTACAAAGTAATCCACAAAAAGCTCTACATTTCAACACATGGAATATATAGCAGGGAAAGAATGTCACATATTTGATTTTTATGTATGATGGATATGTTACAATGACTTAGAATTAATTTTTATTTTAGACCTTGATACTGCCAAGAAGAAAAAACAGCAATAAATTTTTATTTGAATTGCATTTCATCCTTAAAAAGAGACTTTTACATTTGTGTCTGCAGTTAGAATAACACAAAAATGCACTGAGAGAAAGGTCCTGTATACCTGCCTTGTCCTCAGCCACACATCCATACAATCCACCTTGTTCAAGTGCTAACACAACTGTATTGCAAGTCAGGTCAGGATCTGACCTCGCCTCTTTTCCTCCCAGGTTATTTCTTCCTCAGGTCACTACACAGATTCAGCTCCTACAGAACAGGACAAGAGATGGGACAAATGCATGCAAGCGAAGGCTGGGGTGGAAGAAACAAGACTACATCTAGCATCAGCAGCATGCACTTCAGTCATCTAAGGGTGATAACAGACAGCTCTTGCTCTAAAATATGCCATGACACTTTTCACAACCACGGTATTAGATTCCTGTCTCAGTAATTAGTGTATTAGTAGCTATCTAATCTTCTGTTCACGCAATCAAAAAAAAGTTACTAGATTCTTAGCACACAGAAAATAGTTTTGTACTGCCAAAGACAAATAAGCAATTTTAGTACTCTTCTCAAAGCACAAGGAGTCATTCAGGAACTGCAGACTGCAGCAGGATGTGCTGGACTCACACATCGCCCGCGCCCCACCGCTCTGCGGGTCACAAAATCACCTCCAGGAGACTCTCCTGACTGTGTGTGCAACCACAGCCTGCTGGCCCACCAAACCACACCCAGGTGCTGGATCCACTGCCATCAGGACAGAGACACACAGAAGTGGCTTTCTGAGTCTGTATCTCACACACATACATAGACCTACATTATGAAAATAACAGTTAGGTAGCAATAGGTAACTGCTGTGTTTCTACAGTACCTCTGCATTTGACTTACACTGTATTTAAGGAATTATGTTCTCTTTATCAATATAATTGCATTATATAAAAGGATCTTTGTTGCATGCACATGTGCATATACGCAAAATACATGTGTATGTATATTTATGTATGATATATATCTGTACAGCACCACCGCACATAGGTCTTTAGTCCGTGTATATACATACACCTGTATTTTTCTCCAAGATATCATCCAAACTTCTCATAACTTGGATAAGATTTTTATTCTCTGCTAAAGTTTTTAAACCTCCAGTACAGGACAATTCTGTTGTGAAAAAAAGAGCTCTGAAATGTTTGGGTTTAATGCCATAAAAGTAAGACTTGTTTCTAATTTGCTTTCCACAGATCATGACTTATTAACTAGAAAAAAAAAAAAAAAAATTACTACTGCTAGGACTGCTAAACTGGGTATGATTTTAGATGAACAGATCATCAATTTCAGGTCAGAGTTAGGATTAGTGTATTATTTGCCCTAAACCTAGTACAGGAGCAAATTTGTAGGCACTGACTTTTAGCCCGACTTTCAAGGCTGCAAGTTGACTAAAGACAGTGACTGTCTTTAGACTAGCAACTGCCAAAAGCAGAACCTGCTAAGAGACACCTTATTTAAAACCACGTACATGCAAACTCAGAAAAATAACATGTTACAGGTGGAAACAGGCTGCATAAAGTGGCTTGAGAACTTACTTAAACATCTATATCCGCTTTCACACCCACCAAGAGAATTCTTTTATTTGACTTCCTCAGGTAGAAAGAGCAAGAGCCAGTGTAATGCCTTGCTGCCCCCACACGCACACAGAGACCAGCCTGAAACCCTTTGGTGTGGCAGCCGTGTCTCTTCAGATCCAGGAGAGCAGGCTTCACAGAACTTAATTACAGGTGGGAAACTGGAGTAACTCTGTAGAACAGGAAGCTAGGTCACTCCCCAGTGACAGAACAACACAAGACAAAATGACTTCAAATAACAACACAAATTTCTCTTCCGTTGCCAACACGAAGTTAACACACTACAACACCATGAGCAATCAACCTATCCCAGGTCTGGCTGTTGACCATGACAGGTAATTCTGCAGTTACCCTGGGAGGAAGTGCCTCAGGCTCAGTCACTCTGGTAACATATACTTTTATCTTAACTGTCTCTAAACTGTATGTTCTTCATTCAATGCTGAGATTCCCATCTCTTTCTCACCAGACGACACCGAATTCACTACCTCTTGCAGATGATCATTTTAGTGCAGACTGGTAACAAAAAATGTCTTCACAACGCCTGCGTCCTAGCTGTTACTTGTCCAAAGTAAACAAATTTGTCCCATCCACCGTATGACAATTTCCTTGACTTTCCTCTTAATACTAAACGACAGAGAAAATTTTCTTGCTATTTGTTTCCTATTTTGTGCCATTATCTTCCTGGCTTTGCTGTGCTTCTCAGAGTAACCTGATCTTTTCTCTTCCTCTCTGCAGCTTCTTTTCACCTGAGGTAAATGAAGAACTCCTGAGTTTAAAAAGCTGCTATCTTAATAGGTTTCTTATTTTTCATGCGAAATGGAAAATTACATACATCTTTGCTAGTCATGTATTTAAAGAATATCTGCTCCCCTTTGGATCCCTTATTTCTCAGATGAGTGTCCTGGAAAATTATACCTTTCGGATGTTTGAATTTGCTGAAGTCTACTTCCCTAAAATCCACCATTTCTGTTTTCAAAGTAGTCTTCCCAGGCTGCCACTTCCCCATCACTGTTATCCATCTTACTTTTTACCTGAACAGTCTCAGTTCACTCACAAAGCTAAAAATATATCTAGAACACTTTTACCCCCAACTGTTCTCATTTGGTTTGGTTTTGGGTTTTTTAACCCCAATTTGTATCAAAATCACCACCAGTGCATTTCAAGGACCTATTGAGTAATCTGTGTCCTTCTATATCCTTTTCCCAAGAGAAATCCAGACAGTTAAATCTCTGTTATCACTAAATCCTGTAATCTGACTGACTCTGCAAATCACTAGTGAAGATTCCCTCTCCTGGTTCAGTGGCTCGTTGTGAATTCTCATGATTACAGTGGTGTTGTTTCCCCCCCCCCCCCACTAAGAAAACCTGAGCGACCTTAAATCCCCTCTGCATCTCACAATACAAGAATACACCTTTTAAATATTTGGACTCCTTCTTCCCCAGACAAAATTCTCCGATAACTCCTCTGCCATGACAGATCACATCTCTTCTATTTCAACTAAATCATAATTTTGATCATGTATTAAGACTTCACATTTCCTCCTGCTTATTTCTTCTCACCACGGTCATACAAGAGGTCCATCAGATTGAGTCAACTGTCTACATAGACTTGAATAACACTGTAACTCCTAGATTTTGTCCTGGTCCAAGACTGCTACATATGTGGTTAGGCTGTTTTTTATCTTCTTTCTCTTTTATAGAAAACCCTCTTCTAACTAGATTAGTGAACTGGTAAATTCACTAACACTGGTAACAACACACTATTTCCATTCTTCAGGAGTGCTCTATCCTACGGTCATGAAATTGTCCATTTTGTGACGACACACTTATCTCCAAGATATCTGTATCTGCATGAACCTTAACCAGAAAACATGATCCGCTCATCCTGCTCTTAAATGCCAGCAGTCATTCTTGATCCATTTGGGATCATCATACAGATCAGATCAGTCTCACCTCCATCCCTGTAAAGGTGGCAGAACAGCTCATCCCAGATGTAACCATGTGAGCAAGAAGTTTATCAGGAGTGATCAACATGGATTTGCCAAGAGGAAATCATGCTTGACCAATCTGATTACCTTCTACAATGGCATGGCCGGTGAAGAGAAAGCAGTGAAAGTTGTCTGCCTTAACTTCAGCAAGGCTTTTGACACTGTCTCACATAACACCCCGATAGGTAAACTGAGGAAGTGTGGGTTAGAAAAGTGGAGTGTGAGATGGATTGAGAACTAGCTGAACGACATTGCTCAGAGGGTTGTGATCAGCAGCACACAGTCTAGTTCGACTGTAGCTAGCAGAGTTCTCCAGGGGTCAGTACTGGGTCCAGTCTTATTCAACATCGACTTCAGTGACCTGGATAAAGGGACAGAGGGCACTCTCAGCAAGTTTGCAGGGGATACAAAACTGGGATGAGCAGCTCAAATACCAGAAGGCTTTGCTGCCATTTAGCCAGACCTAGGCAGGCTGGAGAGGAACCTAATGAAGTTCAACAATGGCAAGTGTAGGGTTCTGCTCCTGGGGAATGAATAACCCCATGCTGTAGTACAGGTTAGGTATCTAGCTTTTTTGCTTCTTTGAATAATACTACCAATGTCCTGGAACAAGAGTTTCTTGTTCCCCTTCATGCTTTTTCTCTACTCCCACATCTACCAGATCCACGGCTTCATGCTATGCAGCAACCCTCCCCTTGTTGAGTATTTGCTGTTTATGAGAGTTATTTGGCAGAACCGTCAGGAAGCCATTTCTATTTCAAGGCATTCTGCTAATTTCGTCCCATTAAGAAAGTTTCAAGACAAGACTCAACACAGCCCTCCTCTTCACTGAGCTCCCCTTCATTATCTCTAGCTGCCATTATGGTTTCTACCCCCGAAGCCAGGAAATTTTTCACTGAAAAAAACAACTATGAAAGCACACTGCTTTCATACAATTTGCCTGACATAGTCCACATCTGCT
Source organism: Merops nubicus (assembly GCF_000691845.1). NCBI lineage: Eukaryota > Metazoa > Chordata > Aves > Coraciiformes > Meropidae > Merops > Merops nubicus. The sequence goes on along the minus strand of NW_008586185.1, from coordinate 2,216 downwards.
TGAGGAACTTCCATGTATGAAATTTTAGGATGTTTTGCCTGCCATTTATTATGCAGTTACTTATCATATTGGAATCCAAAACAACCATTATTTCAATCCTTATTTTTGTTTTCCACTTTTCTTCTTCAAATTTCAAAGGACAAACTGCAGGCTTAGTCACCTCAGTTTGGGGTAAATGCATGTTTATCAACTACAGCCTAATCAATATCAAACAATTAGAAGGATTCATGTTGTGGCAGGGAGCATCAAGAGCCAGTTGCTCCCTCAAGGAAAGAAGGCCCCAACCTGATTATAACCCAGTGCAGGCAGTGTCCTCACCACACAGCCCCAGCTCATCTGAACACAGTTCATAGGGCAGGGTACTTACTGGTCTCAGGACCCTCTGGCAGTTCCAGACAAGGCAAACTGATAAACCAGGTCCAGAGTCCATGAAGGCAGCAGCAGGAGAAAGGACCAGAGATAAGGTCACAACACAGATGCAAAGTCAGTCCAAAAATCAAAGACAAGACAGAAGACTAGCAATAAAGTACATCTAAAGGCATCTACCCAGGAGTCAAGCTATCCACAACACAGGTCCAAGGTCCCTGCAGGGTTTAGAGGCACACCTACAGCACAACTGGAGGCACACCTGAAGCCCTAAGCCTGACCTGAAATAGGTTTTCTCAGTCCATGGTCAGAGGTGTGGGAAAAGGCCCCAGCTGAGTCTGGTTAGAGCTGTTAAGGCTTATTGGTGCTTTCAGAGCCCTGATATTTTGTAGTTTTCTATTTATTTCCTACATGTTTAGTCTTTGGATTTCATTTTTATCACATCTACTAACAGTTTTTCTTGCCCAGTCACCATCGGAGCATGCTTCACGGCCAAACCTATGTCATTGCTCTCCAGCTGTCTAGATCAGAAATAAAATTTTACAGTCACTCTTGCAGTTTTATTTGCTGCTTCTATTTTATATCTTTCCATCTCTCCAACAGTTGAATGACTTTCATATTTGACATTTGTGACTGTCTGCTCTACCTAAATTTATAGGTACAGTTTTTGTTTGAGGGAATTTTTTCTTTTTTTGCTTTGTTTTCCATGGAACAACCAAATAATTGTGTTTGGGTTTTTTTCCCCTGAATTTTTAATTACTGCTAAAATATTGACAATAGCTGTTGAACATGTTTTTCTTGGGCTTGGCTTGGCAGGGCACCTCACAGACCTTTAGAAGATCTGGGTAGCAGCAGTGTTTTTCAAAGGTTGTGATCTGCCATGCAAGTAGACGTTGGCTGGGCACGCTGTTTGCAAGAAAAAAGACACTCAATCCCTCCAGCTCCACTCTTTACATCCACTTACTCAGACCATTATGGAAAATGGGACATTAAGAGTAATTAACTATGATGGTTTTCCTCAATCTTCTTCTGACCTTCTTATGGACTGCAAACCCAGTAACACACACGTTACTAGATGTCTGTTCTAACTCAGGCACAGTGCTTGCCCAGTCCCACATCCTAACAACTAGTTTATTCTAAGGCCTGCAGCTCCTTCATTTAGTGGTGTGTTTTGGTTGCTGTCAAAGCTCAAACTAAAGCTCCCCTCGGTTACTAGTAGTACATTTCCCATTTGCTACCATAATTTGCTCCAGTTTGGTCCCACACAAATACAGATGAACAGTTTGTTCTCTGGAAACTGGATCTTTTCATTAAATTGTCTGGCATTTATCTATTCATAAGCTGGCTCTATTACAAGTAACAGGTGATGGGCTCAGAATACCTTTGTTTAAGTAGGAATAAATACACAAAGTGAAATGGCATGAGTTACTTTTCTTTTATTTGCAGGCCCAAGTCTCTCATGAACTTTTGCTGTAAACTAAACTAGCACTCTTTTTAATTTATGACAATTGCCCAACTTCTCTTTCATCTCTTTCTCTGCCTCAGTCAGTTCACCAAACCTTGAGTATCTTGGCCAATTTCTCAAATATGCCTTTGACTTGCACTTAAGTCGCTCACATTTAGGTGTACCATTGCATTAGAATTTAAGCCATTCCTTACACACCTCCTACACCCATGTTTGCACACTCTGTGGATGTGCTCGGCGTGCAAGGCCAGCAGCGGAGCGAGGGCCGTGGGGCCATGGAGCTGTAGGGCGGGCGTGACCCCGGGGCAGCTCCGGGCTCCCTCCCCCGCGCTTCAGCCCGCCCGGACAGTCCGCTCTGGCCAGCGCTCACCTCGCGCTCTTGGGG
>NW_008586184.1:0-226 GCF_000691845.1 Merops nubicus | reverse complement strand
ATGGATCTCATAAGGGGTAGGTACCCTAAAAATGTAGAAATACACCTGAGGTAGCTTCCCTGGAGGAGTCTGGGGATGGTGCCCGGGATCTCTTGACCCTGGAAGGGGCCTGAGAAGGCAGTAGAAGAGTCTCTGAGGATTCCAGGATGGACTGAAGAGAAGCCAGGTACCCCAAAATGTAGAAATCCTCTGTGGTGGCTTCTCTGGAGGAGCCTGGGGATGCTGC
>NW_008586183.1:0-28214 GCF_000691845.1 Merops nubicus | reverse complement strand
GCGTACCGCCGGGGGCCTGGCCACCCTGCACACGTGTGTTCCCGGTGCTGCGGTGTGTGGATGCTCTGCTCCGGTATTCCCCGCCGGGATCAGGCCGTGCAGCTCCTCCGAATCCTGGCTTCTCTGCACCCCAGCTCCTCCAGGCAACAGGGTGCACGGCCACCCTGCGTCTTGGGTCCTCGGGTGGAGGGGAGTGTGGCTGCACACACAGCAACACCCCTTGGTGTCAGGACACAGCTGCTCCACGCTGACAGTGCCATGCTGCACCCCAAGACAACAACCATGTCCCCCCCAGTGTGGGGGCATGGCTGCTCACACCAGCATCTTCCTGCCTTCACGATGCACAGCTACACACGGATCCAGCGCTTGTGTGCACCCCTTGGGCATCAGGACACCCAAATTCATACTTCCCTCAGGAGCTGAGATGGGTGTACACGTGCCTCTAACCCTCAGGTGTCAGGGCACACACATAGGCACATCCATCAAGTTTTGAGGTGCACACACAAACACAGATGTGCACACGTGTCCTGGGTACAGGAGGCAGACACACATGCTGCCTGGATGTTGGGGACATAAAAGTGGCCAAGCTGGAATGGGTGTACACATATTTTTTCTTCCCTTTCTTTGAAACAGGAAAAGCTGCTGTCTCAGGGCTCCTATGCAAGATAAAAGGCATCAATGCAAGCAGCTGTTTAAAACAGGAACGAGGGACTTGTGTAGAGGTTGTTGTGAGATTTTATGTGCATATTTTGGATTTTCTTTGTTTCAAATAAACTTTTGGCATCTCTGGTTTCTACAAAATCTAAATATTTCACCTGATATTATGTTTTTAGAAGCTAAGTGGGATAGGAGTGTTATTGCCATAATTTTAAATTTAAGCAAGCTATTCAGTGTTAGCCTTCTGTGTTCACAGCCCAATCTGTGTAGCAATAAAGCTGACTCCATAGGCAACATTTGTAGGATAAGAACTTGGTAGTGAAGTCAAGCAGTACCTTAAAAGGTAGCATAGAATCTCTCCTCAATAGGTATTGTTCCCAGAAAATAAAAAATTGTGAAGTGTGATGGTCATTCCATATAGTGTGTCTGCATTTATCCTATATGTATATTCACAGTTTCATTAGTGGTATGTGGGACAATGTGGATCCAAGATCAGTTTTATCTGGAACAGGTATTCTAATATTGTGGGGCATAATGTTAAGAAAGTAGTTAAAAGTAGATTCTTTTGAGTGATGTTAGTTTTGAACTAATTTATGGTTGATGCTCCCAACTGGCAGTTCAAACACATGAATTTAGTCCCTGCTCTTCCAGAACTCATCATGGGTGCATGTTGCCCACAGGAGTGAATCAGTGTTCAGTTCAGGGCTTCCTGATTTGTGGGTGTCTGGAATGACTCCAGTAGTCTAGCACTTCCCTGAGGATATGGATTAGAAATAAGGCCCTAGCATCTCAGGTTGGGTGCTCTGGCTGCCTGTTTTAATAAACTTGAGCTTTTCCCATTCTTTTTTAGAAGTAAAGTGTATATTTAGATAGATAGTCATCATTTGTTACTCATTGTTCGTGAGGAACTTTACAATTGCTGGGTAAAAGATTTTATATAAGTGTAAAGCATGACTCATTTCATTATTTTGAAAATTAAATATACACCCAGTTTTAGGTGCAGTTTAACAGTCAAGTCATGAGAGTCTCTTGAAAGCAAAGGAATTTGCTTTACAGTGTTATCCCTGCAACTCCAGCTTACTTTTGCTGCTGATGAAGCTGGTTCACAAAAAACAGCATCATGATTGTCTCTTTCCTCTTCAAAGTTTGTTGCAAACAATAATCCTCACAGAGAGTGTTCTAAATGTTAGTTTGCTACCTCCATTTAAGAAAGGGGAGAAAATGGTGATAGTTCACAGGTTTGAGTTGCAAAAATGAGGACTGAGATTGTGTTCTATCTCCTAGAGCCGTGTTTGCTCTCATATGTCTCTTTCATCTTCAAAGTTTGCTGCAAACAATAATCCTCACAGAAGAGTGTTCTAAATGTTAGTTTGCTACCTCCATTTAAGAAAGGGGAGGAAATGGTGATAGTTCACAGGTTTGAGTTGCAAAAATGAGCACTGCAGGACTGAGATTGTGTTCTGTCTCCTAGAGCCGTGTTTGCTCTCCAGTGAGTAGCCGTGTTTGCTCTCATAGAATCATAGGGGTTGGAAGGGACCTCGAAAGATCATCTAGTCCAGCCTCCCTCCCCAGTGAGTGTTGGTGCTCACTTGAAGAGAGCTTTTTAAAAACTCTTGAATTTATTAGGTGGAGTTTACCCCCTATCTTCTGGGACAGCTTGTGTTCCTGTGGCACTCCAGTAGCTGTGACTTGTGCCTCACCTCTGAGATCAGAGATTCTCTGCTCCAGGCAGCTCTGTACCCTGTCTTCCAGCAACAGCCTTATCTGAAATGCCCTTTTAAATGCGCGTCTTCAGGAGCCACTGCTCAGCTTCTAACAAAGGAACAGGTTTGTGCCTCTGCCTGGGGCCAAAGAAGGCACCATTTCCAATAAATACACCAATAAGGTATTTACCAGCTACTTAACTTTGAGGGTCATCTCAGCTGCAGCTCTTCTTCTGGTGGTTGTTTCTTTGTGAAGTTTCCTTTCCTCCACCCTGCCTCCACAAGGTGAACCGATTCAATACGTTATTTGCAGGCATAGGGACGAGCAGGTTGATTGTTGAAAAATGCTGTGTGAACTCTTTTTCTGTAATCCAGACAGGCACCTTCATGAAGATGTTTCTCCCAAAGGAAGTTCAGATTTTCTTTCTTTTTGATACCTTTTGACAGCTTTATAGCTGAAGGTAGATAGCTGTCTTCTAGATCTCCTAGTTAGTAATTAAGAGTGAAAAGGTGACTTCTGAGGCAGGAAGAGGTTTGCATTTCCAGCTGTAGTGCCACATTTTTAGTATGTCAGAGAAATATTTTAGTATTTCACTGTATCAAAAAGAGGCAAATTAAAGGAAGTGCTTTTTATGAGAAAGAAGCAAAAAACATTTGATGTTGGAGTCCCCTGTCATACATTGTAGAAAATCAATTAAATACATCAGCTTTCTTGTCCTGCACATTTTTTTGGTGATTGAGGGGTATTCTGTCACCTGGAAAAGAGAAGAGTAATTCCTTTAACAAATCGTTTGAATTACAATCTGTAATGTTGTGTGTAATCTGTGGTGTAAAGGGAAGGGGTATTATTTGGGAGGTGTGCTTGCAGAAACTGCATAAAGATTAGATAAAAAAAACCAGTGAAATTCTTCTGCTTCAAAGAAAGGGAAATTGTGAATGTTGTACAAAGAATGTGGAGCTGTACCCTTGCAGTGTACAGTTGCCAGAATTTGGAACTGAAATATTTGCAGGCTGTTTGTTTCCTGCCACTCATCATTTTTCCTGAGTTGCACTTTCATTATATTTTTCCTCTTGAAAGATGCACTATTTAACTTTTCCTTTTTTAGTGTTATATTTAAGCAATACAGGAACATATGGCAGTTACTTTCCTATTTACACTGTACAATGTTTTCCTTATGCACACTGTCTTTTTGCTCTTTTTTCACTCTTTTCTGTGTACCAAGACAGACCCAGCCTTCTTGAGCAAAGAAACACGATTGAAAAGAAGGTGAAGAGGCAGCTGCCACGTGCACTGACATTAACAGTGGACAGTGTGTGGTTAACTCGTCAGATCTGTGGCTAGTAAAATGGTTTGTGAGGGGTTAAATCCCAGTGGGCAAAAAACTGCCTTAGGAACAGACATATATGTAACTGTGTGTGATGGTACTGTTTGCACTGGAGTTGATTGTGCCTCTTTGCTGCCTTGTGGGCATTTTTGGGACACTCCTGACAGTGTGATGTGCTTGTTCATATGCAGGGGGCTGGCATCTTCAGCTGGCAGAGCTCGTGAAGACAGTTGGTTAAAATCCCTATTTGTGCGCAAAGTGGATCCAAGGAAAGATGCTCACTCCAACCTCCTAGCCAAAAGAGAGACCAGCAGTCTGTATAAACTACAGAGTGAGTGGGACTTTTTTATAATTAACATGACCAGTTCTTTGTTCTGTTCCTGCCTTGCTGATGTGATGTTTTTGTTCCAGTTCACAATGTAAAACCAGAATGTCTAGATGCCTACAACAAGCTTTGGTAAGTGCACCTACTATGTTTTCACCTTTTAGATGTGTTGGTTTGATAGCAAGCTGTTCTGAAAATTGGCAATTATTGTAATTATTTAGAGGGGAGGTGGAAAAATTCTACTTTTACTTTCAGGGTATAGTGTTAAATAGGTCATACTGTTCCTGGAGAGAGATGGCAAAAGGGATTTTACTCAGTTCAGCCCTTGCCTTCCCTCTTGGACTTGTCATTTTCCTAAGTTGCAGTTTAGAATGGTGCCTTTTGTGAAAACATTGGTGACATTTGTTGGAGAGCTGTTGCTCTCCCCCTTCCCTTAGTTGTCTTGCAATTGCTGGTCCACGTGGGTAGATCCTGGTTTGTGAGCATGTCCCACTACAGATGCCATGTAGGAGTGTGGGGAGGGTGATTATTTCTGCATAGAGGGAGGAAAGGGAGAGATCACTGGTAAGTAAAACTATATGCCAGTATTAAACTGAAGGATAACTTTGAGGAGATTTTTAAAACCCATGGGTTGACTTTCTATCAGGTCATCTATGTCCTTCAAAAGTAATGTTACTGAGATGTACTTAAAAAGCTGCACAAATCCTTGGGTAGGATCTTTTCATTGGGGTAATATCCTCCAAAGGGAACAGAACTGTTCCAGGTGTTCAAAAAAATTACAGCTTTATAAAATGTATGAATTGTTACCATGTAAAATTTACTACTTTAGGGACTAAACTGCAGAAATATTAGTCCTGTTCTGCCTACATAATCACTCCTATAGAGCCAGAACAACTGCCTTCTCAAGAACTGTATGTTTAAATTTGGAAATGTAGTGAGCCACACATGCTTTGAAGCTGCAGTGCTTTCTCACTGACAGTGATCATCTTGTCAGTTAAAGACAACACTCTTAATTTAATGATGCCCTACTGCAACCAGTTTTTAAGGCATGGTGTATTGGTGAGAACACCAGCTGGGCTGTAGGGTGGGGATCTTCACAGCTCCCAGTTATGTCCTTGACTGTTATTGGGTGGATGCACAGTTATGAGCAGGTCATCTAGCTTCTCTGTGCCTTCATGTGTCCAGCTTTGAAGGGGGGCTTGATAACCCAAAATTGTTTTCCTTGCTATACAAATGTAGAAATCCACTAGAATTACATGCAATCATAAGGTTTTTTTAACTTTTTTTTAAAAAAAAAAAAAAAAACATAAATACCCAGAGAAGCACAATTAGCATTCAATGAGCTTTCTGTCTAAAAGCTTAATATAAACATGTCCAATTATGCAAGGCAGGGAACCACTTCTCCACATTATCTCCTGAGCTTCCTAAATGTTGTGTGAAAGCAGGGACTTTTATTTTTAAGGAGAGAGACAATAGCAAAGAAAGAAACTGCTGGCAGCAATCAGATGAAATATCTGTGGTTAGATTTATTCTTTCCAAACCAAAGCAGACTTAAGTATTCCAGGGAAGAGGAAAACTTAAGAATGGAGTAATAAAAAAAAACTAAGCCTCTCTGATTTCCCTCCTTCCTCTCCCTAAATTAAAGATGAGCAGGTTAATTCCTTATTCTGTATGAAATCAGAATAAGAATTAGTCATCATGCATTAGTAAAGAAATAATGCATGAAGACAATTAAGAGAGCACTTCATGAATTGCTGTGGTTAAGGATGCCTGTTGAAGAATGAGGAAGGGTTATTTTTAAACAGGAAAAAGGTGGTGTTCATACAGTATTCTGTGGGTGATTTTTTTTCTATAATTTGCAATGAAAAATATTTTAGGGTTATTGTAAGAATTTAACATTCCTTTTAAAGCTGCCTTTCTATGATCTCATTATGCTTTGCAAAAGTGAATGGATGGTGAAATGTCCTTGATAAAAAACATTCATGGAGTGTCATTCTATCATATTATTTACACCAAGTAGTGACAAATCTTGAGGTACAAATTAGGAATGAGATTTGCTCAAGGTTGTCTAGAACATCAGTGACAGACTCAAGAGGAAAACTAGTATGTAATGACCCTCAGCCCAAGATCAGCCTAATTCCTACTGTTTGATATTGTGCAGAGGCTTATTGCCTATGGAGCACACTAAGAAGGGTAATTATTCAGGGAAAAGTATTAAAAGGCAAAGTTCAACCAGACTAATTGACTTACTCCTCAAAGTACAGTGCAGTGAAAGCTGTCTTAACCGACCTGTTGGCAATCAGTGAAACTTAATTCCCTAATGCAAATGTAGGCCACTTTGAAAGTTTGAAAAAATGTTGAAAATAATCAGAAAATTTGCATTGGAGGTATTTTTAAGGCAGTTTCACTGTATGCTTTAATGGGTAAGTTGCCTCAAGTTAAAAACTTTCTGAAATGATAGAGAGCAATAACGCTGCATACTATGGAGTACAGTCATCATTTGATCTATCAAAATACTTGGTTTTATTCATTCAGCTCAACAGAATTAATGTTATTGTAACTGGTACAGAAGACTGGCCTTTCCTATTTTTGTGTATTCTGCCTCCCTTGGTAAAGAAAACCTTTTCCCAAAGCAAATCACCCATGTAGTTAGGCAGCATTTTCTGTAAGTGAGACATTCTGATATTTATTTTCCTAATGTGTTGGCTAAGCTTTTAGTAATAAATATAATTTATTGCATCAGAAGACTCCTATCATGCTGCATATGTCAATCAATCCAAGAAATGGTAAAGCTTACCTTAATTTTTCATAGTTTTGTAGCTGTCTTTCCCTGTGTAGCAGATTCTTGTATTTCAGCTTTCTCTTCTGAAAAGTAGAGCTTGTGAATTTTCATACCATAATGATAAACGTGTGGTGATTTGTTATACATCTCAACTATAGCCTCCCTGGAGGAAATGCAACATAGTGTCTGTATTCCTTGTTTTCAAGTCAAGAGGTGCTGCCAAAGATTCATGAAGAAAAACACTACCCATGTGCACTGGTGGGGACTTGGAACACGTGGTACGGAGAGCAAGATCAGGCTGGTAGGAGATAGAAGTACAACAGAACGTAAAACCATACAAGTGAAACGTGTGCTTGGCAGGTTTCTTCTCTTTAAATCATCTCTGTTGACAATAAACCTTTAGCAATGTATACAGTGAGGGTGTGTGTGCATCAGTTCTAGTCATATTAACATTTACAGTGCTTGCTTTTTGTCTTGTTGAGTATGACAGTAAAGCATTAATTCCTAAAATTTGTCCAATTGTTAATGCACTTTCATGTTTTCCAGGTGGTAGAGGAACAGTTTGGGGAAATGCTTGTAAAATGTGGTCCTGTAGTATTTTGTGGGCACAGATCATGCTCTTGAATATTTAGGGTAAAGGCAAAGCTTACAAAGACAGAGTTTGTCTTGCGTTGGCCACTTCAAAGGCTTAGGAAAGGGGAAGTAAAAATATTTCTCTTCACGTCCATATAAGTATGGTGCCTAACTATGAAAATATCTTGGAACTAGAAATTACTGAAGAGCTACTACAGAGGTAACTACAAAGAGTCTAGTGTAGAGAGGAAACCTGAAAAATTTCCAGGGCTCTGGGAAATTGAAGGAGTGAGATGCCATGAATACAGAGGGGTGTACAGGTATTTGTTACGTGGCTCTGTTGTTAGAGCCATGCTCCTATCAAGGTCACTGTTTCATTTTTGAAAAATCTACTCATGTACACGTTACTTTTTCCTGCATTCACAGCATATTGCAACCTTGACACTGAACAAATGTGAAGGAATAACAGTAGGTAAACCAAATGATGTCTAGGAAGCTATTTGGAAATTTGAAGGGAAATTGGGAAATGAAAATGATTGAAATTAAAATATCTTAGCTAGGTCTCATCCGTTGCTTTTTTAACATACTAACACAGACTGTATCTGCAATTGCATCCATAACCTGCCTCGAAGATGTTGTTACAACAGTTGTAGCAGTGTAATAAAGCAGATTATGGGGTTTGGACTTGTTCAGTACTTGTGCCCAGGCTGTATTAGTATTAGGTGCATCTATCAAATTTGCCCTGAGAATAAGACAGCAGAAACAGGCGCACTGGGTAAAGCTGCTGTCACAGTGAAGTGCCTTACCTAAGTCTGCAGCTGGCCCTCCTGGAAAAGGCACAGGGCTGTTTAGAGGAGAGAAAATAGGTTTTGTGACTCTTTGAGGTGGAATGTTGTTGCCTTGCTGTATTAAGTGCTTGTAAAGAAATCTCGTTATGATTTACTAAAGAGACAATGTTTTGAAAATAACTGACATATAGCTACCTCTTGTTTTTATGGTGGAAATCCTAGCAAAGGTAATGATTCTAGCATGTTCAGCTATCTTTGCTTTTTTTCACTTAATGTTTATCTCAGAAATAACATTTGTGTCATTTTTCATGTCCTGCAGAAAGTGTGTTGCTCTTTGTGCTCGAGTAATTTACTGAAGTAAAATGTCTGCCCCTCTACTGCTCTGACATTAAATATGAATTTAAATAAGTCATGCTCTTAAATGGAATCTCAATTTCACCTGCAGTCATCTAAAGTTATCACATTTTACTAGCATGGCAACAAAAAGTCCTTTCAGAAATCTCCCTGTTATCTTCAGAGTAGATGGCAAAATTCTCCAGGAGAACCCTTTTCAAAAAGCAGATTACTTCATTATTCTTAAAATGTTCAAATGTGTAGTGCTTGCTTTAATGAAAATCTATTTTTAAACCTATTACCTGATTTCTGGTTTTGTGTAGTTCTGTAGTATGAAGAACATTTTAGACTGTGATATTCCACAAGACTTGGCACTGGCCTGTGGCATCTCTGAAACAGCTTCCTTTTCTCTGTTTCAGTTCACCTGTGGAGGTATGAGGGAGGGTATCCAGCTCTCAATGAGGTCATGAATAAACTCCGTCAAAATAAGGTAAAAAGCGTCGATTTTGTTAGAATCAGTTGTTTGACTCAGAAGAGAAGAATAGTCAGAACAAAAAACTGCACCTTTGGATACCACTTTTACTTCAATATCTCATCACTGCCTGTGCAAACTTAGAAACCTCTTTGGAAAAGGGATTATTCTTCTCTTCAGAAATACTGAGGTTTAATACCTGAATACTTTAGGAAACATTTACACTTAGTAAACACACCACTTGGAGTTTTCAAATATGCCAGGGAAGTTTAGAAGATGCCTTTACAGTTTAAAGGATCTCAATGTCCCAAAACCCCAAGATAGCATTTAAAGAAAAAAATAAGTCTAAGCCACTGTATGTTATACTGCTTTTTGTTGTTGAATGATAATACACAGTTTGACAGTGATCACATTGTTTTTTAGGAATTCACAGAGTTTCGCAAAGAAAGAGGCAACATGCTTCTCTCACGCAAGAACCAGTTACTGCTGGAGTTCAGTTTCTGGAATGAACCTGTTCCCAGAGAGGGGCCCAATATTTATGAACTGAGGTCCTATCAGCTTAGAGTAAGTTTTCTTTTTTTTTTTTTTTTTTTTTAAGCTCTGTGCTGTCATAAAATGTCCAAAGCATGTTTATACAATGTGGATGGAAGTTAGACCTCATCTTAAAAACATGGTTCTTATCAAAGCTGATGGCTGAGTCATAGTTGCTCTCAAAGTGTGGGGTCCAGCACAGGCAGGCTCCAACAAGATACTAGTATCTGCAGGGCTGAAAACCTTGTTTTCATTTGAAGGAAACTTCAGGCAGATGACTCAGAAGCAATAGAGTAAGTAAACAGAATAATTACAGATGATTATCATATGCTTATCACTTAAAGGAGGTGATTTTGTTAATATGTAGTGTTTTCCATATGTAAATGTTGTGAAAGTTGTACATGTATTCTAATATTCTTTAAACTACAGGTTTAACAGTCTGTTTTGTTTTTGTAGCCTGGGACAATGATCGAGTGGGGAAATTACTGGTAAGTGTTGCTTTAGCACTTTACATTCTCCTGTTGGAGAGATGTGTTTAAAAATCATGAAGTTGAGGTGGCAAAATTGTACCAAAGCATTTCAGTCACCCAGTTAATGGCCTGCCTCTGTGCTTATGCAACTTGTATGGTAGTTCTTTGACCCTTAATTTAGCCTTTGAGGAAAGAAAGAGGAATTCTGTGTGCAGATGTTGTGGGCTCTGTGGTTTGGCTTTCCTTCACATAACCCTGTTAGTTTGCTGTAGTTTTGCAGAAACCATTTATTTTCAGCAGAAAGTGCTGCTTAGTGAAGAGTGGCAGAAAACTCCTCGAGACTACATTCATCTTTCACAGCTATCACAAGACTAACAGAAACTGACTTACTTTCAGTTTACATGGGCCAAATCTTGGCTCTTTGGATTGTTAAAAGTCAATTTGCTTCTTGGAGAGCTATTGAGCTATTTGTATTCTAATATATAGGTTAAAAGCATTTGAGACAGTCTTCTGTGTCGTATATGCTTTTGATTTTGTCTGATTTAAAACCAGTCTAAGTTTCTTTCAATGTACATGCACTGTTCTTGCACTTCTGATGGATGGTAGTTAAACAGTTTGGAGGTTTTTTCAATTATTTTGACAAAAATGAGGACTTGGATTTTTTGGTGTGGCATTGTCGTTGATAAAATTTAATTACAGTAACTTGAATAAAGTAAATTAAATTTAGAATTTTTATGAAACAGGCATGTCTATCATGGTAGCCAATCTGGTTTAGAAGACACAACAGATTTATAGTTAAGAGAAATACTGATCTTATTTACAGCACAAATCATGGAGTGTTGTGCAGGACAGCTGCACAGCAAAGGTCTGTGTAAATAAAAAAAGCTGTATTCTACTGCCACAAAATCTGTGAAAAATGAGTGTGGCAATGACGGTACCACTGACACACAAGGATTTAGTTTTAGAAGAGCCTGCTATAAAAACAGCCTGCCACTTTACACTGTTCCAGCACTTATCTTGATACTGCATCTAACGTTGAAGAATGATTAATGCACAGTCTAGTGAAACTGTAAGCCTCCAATTTTAACTCATTCTAACAAGATATATAGATCCACTTTAATTACTTAGCACTGAAAACCAGCATATTACAGACTTTTTTCTTATTTTTAATTACTGAAGCATACTGCAAATGCTGTTTAACAGTCTGGCTTCCTTTCATCTGTTTTCCTTTCAGTTACCACTTATTTCCTCCCCAGGTCTGCTGGTTTTAATGGTTACTTTGCTCTCCTGCAGGGCTCGTGCAATTCGTTTCCGACAGGATAACAACGAAGCCGTTGGAGGATTTTTCTCACAAATTGGACAGCTGTATATGGTTCATCACCTTTGGGGTAAATTTGTGTTCTTCGCTTGTTTCTCACTGAATCAGCCCCTTATGGCCTGTTGTCTTTGCCCAAGAAACAAGGTTTTTACAAAAGGCAAAGGAATGTCTTAAAATGTTTTTTTTTTTTGTTTTGCATCAACAGTGTTGATTTTAATTTTTATGTAGGTTCTTCAAGCCAGCAGGCAGAAATAAACATGTCATGTTTTCTTCTGTTTCCATCAACAGTTTCTCATGGCCCTCTCTAATTAGAGAGTGCTTGTTTGCTTTTAATAACAAGCATGACAAGCCATGTCCTGCCATCTCTTTTCTCCATCCCTATTCGTGCTCTAGTCAGGTTTTTACAGTTCAGTTTCAAACATCACATACACCACACCTATAAAAAAAACAGTCAAGCATTTATTTACGTTACTACATCATGATGCTTTGGCTTTCTCTGTGTGTTAGTCTCCACAGCTGCTTAGCTTCTTTTCAAATGTTAGGATTGTTTCAATTTTAAGAAACTCATTGTCTAACATTGGTTTTAGAAAATATGCAGCATTAACTTAATATCTCAACAATGCAGAATATTATATTCCAGCATTAGAAGTCTGACACCATATATATAAAACTGTACTCTGTTGCATTATCTGTCTTACCTGTGTCTAAGACATTCTCTCTCTTCCCCAGTTCCTTCTGTTTGCATTGGTTTGGAAGCTTTTCCTCTTTGTGGAGAAGAACCTCTGATTTCTTTCATTCCCAGTGTTTTCAGCCTCCTAATTATGCACTAGAACACTTTTCAGGGAGCTGTTGTTGCATAGAAGGAAAAGGAGTTGCTTCTGAGCTTTGTGCTTGTTGTTTCCCCTCACCAGCTTACAAAGATCTCCAGACCAGAGAAGATATAAGGAATGCTGCGTGGCATAAACCTGGCTGGGATGAACTAGTCTATTACACAGGTAACCTATTAACTTCTTTGGAATGCTGTGGGTAGACTTTTGTTCAAACCATCCTTTTTGGTCTTTGCACACTGATAGGAAGTTTTGGATCTCTGGTGTGTGTGCCCCTACGTGTCAGTTTTCCTACTGTAGGCTAAAGGAGGGACATTTACTAAGCTGAGAAGTGAATTTTGCAATTGATCATACAAACTTGGAAAAGTTGCTTCATTGCTAAATAATTGCTAGATAAATTGTAAATGTTTATACAAGCACCTCTTCTGTAGAGAGCAGATTTGTGTAAATGGGTACATTTGTGCCCAAGAATTTAGGGAGCCAACAGCGAAATTTATCTTTATATTAAATTATTACCTCTAATTTTTCATTAAATCCAGGAACTTTGTTAAATGCATTCCTCCAAAGAGGGAATTTAGACTTTGGAATGAGAAGCCAGAGATGTTTGAGATCAAAGATAACTTCCATGGCAAAACTCACAAAAGTATGCCAAGCATGTCAGATTTTGGTTCCATAGGTTACATTTCAAAGGAAGTATACCAGAGAAATGTAAGATCATTTTCATTATGGTGAAAAGGCACAGAAATATTTCTCTTCAAAGGAGCAGACAGATTATATTAAAAAAAATCACTTGTTCTCAAAACTACTGTACTTCAGTTACAGGAATGTTGGTGGTTACCAAAGCCTTGGCATGCACTAGCTAGGAGAGGAATTTGAGGACAAAAATACCTGTTCAAACTGAGTATGCAGAACTGCTAATGATCTCTGTTAGTGAAATTAAACCCTGTCTCATTTCTTTTTCAGTGCCACTTATTCAGGAAATGGAGTCCAGAATCATGATACCATTGAAGATTTCTCCGCTTCAGTAAAGTCACTGATTTACTTGTGCCTACATAGATGAAGTGACAAGTATTTGTCTTAAATTAATTTATGGTATACATTGTATATCATAGTCTGAAATATAAAAGTACTGTATTGAGCTTATAAAAGAGACCTCTTTTCTTCAGAATCTAATGACCTTTTGCTCTTGGGATTCTACCAGAAAAAAAGGAATCTAGGACTGTAATTAAAAGGTTGGTTAATTGAAAACAAGTACAAAGACATAAATGAGTTCCTCTGTGAGACAGCTCCTCAGGTTAAGTATGACATACAGTATTTAATGCCTTCAGCTCTACAGGCAGTGCCCAGAGTTCAGTGACAGTGACAGAATGGAGCATTACAGTTGCTGTGGCCTTTCTGTAGCATTATAATGACTGCAGATTTTAAAAACAAACATGGGAGTTCTGACATTAGAAGTTCTGAAGCCCTCAGGCAGCACCGAAAGACACGTAGCTTTCTAGCAGGCCTGAAGTCAGTGAGAAGCTCTTAATTTACAAATAGGCAGTAATTAATTGAGGCTACTACTTTTTGTCAGGTGGTAGCTTCTGGGCAGAGAACAGGCTGTTGAGTTTCGGAAGGACTCTGAAGCCTGTTGAAACTAATGGCACATTTGTGGAGGTATCTACCCCTGCAACTAATGTTGTGAAGTATGACTTAACAGTTTTCAAAGAGATCCTGACAAGATGTGGTTATCTGAACATTCTGTGAGGGATCGAGTTCAGTTAAATCCATTTATCTCCACAAATAACTCTGAGGTCTAGGAAAAGGGGTTTAATTTAATAAGCAATTGTGACTTCAGACATATGCTTGGTCAGGTGTTTCACTAACTGTGCAGTAGGTACTTACAAATCGATGTGTGAAACTGCCGCATGTTGAGTCAATAGGATTGGCATAAAGTGGTGTTCCATTATGGCCAGTTCTGTTTTGGTTTCACTTTTAGACTAGACTATATCAACACTTTTGGTGTCTGCAATGATGTGAACATCCTGTAAGTGACAATAATATTCTCTCTTTAAAGTGGCTACAAGAATCAGTGTAACATACAGAATGTACAAATCAGTTACTGAATGTCCAGTTTGTACATTTCAATGAGTTTTCAGGAAGAACATATCAGTCAATAAAATCCTTTTAATTTTCACATTTAACTGGCACCTTATATGTATTGCACCACCTGTGTTTTCTCTCATCTTGCAGTGTTTATTATGGAAAATTTGAATAATTGCATAGCTTATTTCAGCTTAGTGAGCCAATATCAGTTCTCTGTGTCAGGGACAGCCTTTCCCAGTATTCTGCTCTCCTCCAAAGTGAATTTACAGTATCTCCATTACATCTCATTTCACTAAGTGTTCTAGAAGTTCTAAGTGCTGTGGTGATAAATAGAAAATGTTTTCCCTTTTGATTTTTCTCCACAAGTTATGCTTAATTTTTCAGGTCTGATTTCTTGGTTTCTTCCCATGTGAAATGCACTGCACTTTTGCCTTTGCTTGAGTTTCATCTTGGACAAAGTCAATATTTGATTTGATTCTTGTCTGTAGATTTTCTTCCTGTTGTCAACTGATCATGGAATTTTACCAAGTAAAATTCTGTACTGGATTAGCTTAAAGTTCTCAGCTTGGCTTAGTGTGCCAAGTACATAATTTCAGCTGTTCCTCCTTGTAAATCAGTCATGAGCAGTACTATGATCTGGGGCTGTCATTTTTCCAGACTTTTGGGACTGCTGCTGAGCTGCAAAAGGAAAGAAAGGATGACTATGTCAGCTTCCAGTCCTTGTTATATCTCCCAGTATCCCCCCATATTTCTTGTTCCTAGAGAACTGTCCTGCTCATAACCAGCACTATTAAGTCAGAGACGAAAGGCTAAAAACATTCTTGGAGCTCCAGAATTTTGTGGGTTCTGATGCAATCCGTGTTTCTTGCCTTCAACCAGGAGCACTGGGAATTAAATTCAGTCAGGCAGAGCTCTTGTTGTTTAAGGACCATCAAGTTTTGCATGAGTAAGAAATCTAAGGAATAACTGGACATTCTGTGAGGTGACATCATAGGCCACAAGTCTTTTCAATCTTTATACACTACCTATAGCTGAATTCCCACTAGTGGTGCTGAAATCTGTTATGAATGTGCCTCCTGTTCTAAGCTTCAAACTTGTGCTCTGGCTGTCATCAGAGAGAGGTTACTTCCTGTTATTTTAGTTACAGGTAACAATGTAAACTCATCAAACATAACACAGGAGATAAGTAATGCCAGTCTTTTCTTGCTTCCCTTTGCCTGAGACCTTTCTGAAGTTAGTTTGCTCCTGTTAGGAATTTTCCGCCTTAATTTCGTGGCCAAGCCTGCCTCCTTCCTTTGACGAGCAGTACTTCAGCATTCTTCTAGCAGAAATTGTCAAGTTCAGAACTGAAGTCACTTTCTAGTGGTTGGAAGGTGGGGAACAGTGCCTGGAATTGTCTCTGGTAATTGTCAATTCTTGTTCCACTGTAATGAAGACACAATTAAAACTCAAGTTTAGGTGTCCTATAGTCTTCCTAGGAAAGACTGAGAACTTTTTTTAAGAAGTCCCCTCATGCAATGTATAACTTATATACATATCATATATGAATATATAACTTAAAGCAATTCTGCCTCACTGAATAACCACATTGAAATAAAAGGTTTATACAAAGGAATGGGTCCCCTCTGCTCTTAAGAGACCCATCTCCAGACCAAGTATTATTTGCCTGATATATGCCACTCTCCAGAATCTGCTCTACTGTGATGGGATGTGTTCAGGTAAATTGGTAGCTTGGCTGTAACATTGAAACTCATCTCATGCTGTTTTATCCCCTCTTATTTTTCTCCAGTATTGTACAGACAAAAGAGCTTAGCCACTGAGTAATCCTTTTGGTACCTCCTGGACTAGAGGTCAGGCTTGATATTTGCCCAGTGGAAGGGGGGGTGTATTTTTTTCAGACCAGTCAGACCTAAAGAGCTCTTGTGAAATCACTGGCACGAGGCCATGTTTCCATAGTGCTCAGACTGGCAGAGGATCCTGCTGTGAATGTTAACATCTCTGTGGCACGGAGCCTCCTGCACGGCCACCTGACTGTGGCATTAATGAAATCACATACACTTGAAGTGAAACATGTCACACAGTTGGGAGGATCAGGGCCTGTAGTCTGTAGCTACAGCTGATTACCTGAATGTTAGATTTTTTTATAGTGCCCTTTAAATTGCATAGAAAACTGCAGCAGACTTCTGCCTCATAACTAGACTTGCAGAGGAACATGCTGAATGAGAGCAGAAGGAGTTTTCACTTGTTCCACTCAGGCAGTCTTGACTGAACAAAAGCATGATTGTGCATGAGCTGCCCTTGGAGCTGGCTGAGTATTTTCTCAGGAAGAGTTTAAAAGGGATCATCTTTAATACTCCCAGCAGAGCTCTGGTGAGCAGCCTGCCAACTACTGCCTCTCTTGGCTTTTGTGAAGCCTCTTAAACTCTATACAGATACTCAGGATAGCTGTTTAGATCTGCCTTCCTCTAAAATGCTATCAGAAGTTTGCTTCTGGATTTGTTTTCTTTTAACCCTTCTGCTTCTCTAGTATTTAAATGCTGTTATAATTCAAGCAATTATTGCCTCAGGTTTTTTTGCCAAAAACACTAGATGGCATCACTGAGAGCTGCCCTTATCACCCTCTGGGGCTTTGTTAATGCCCCTTTCCCCTGTATCCTTTCTGATGATGACACAGGATGGACAGAATCAGTGTTTGTCTTAATGGTAGGTGATGCTTAAACAATTGGACAGGAGCTCTCTCTGTGCACCTTGATTTAATCTGATTAAATTAAGGAAATGCAGTGAAAGTTGTGAAACCCCATGACCATCTTGTGTGAGATTTTGGAAGGTAGGCACATCACTTGCTTCTCTTCCTATCTATGAAATTAGAAATTAGTGGAGAATTAGTGCACTCAGCCTGATCTTCAGTTCCCAGAAAAAAGTGGGACTCTTTGTAACCACCCAGAAGGTAAGAACCTGCATAGATTTTTTTTTCCCCCTAGGACAAATGTACCCATCCTTCTGTGATGGTATTACCTGGATGGAAGGAAGTGGAAGTTGTGACATATCTTTTAACAGTAGTAAAGCTTCTCACATTATCCACTCATAACTTCCATACAGTTACAGCTTGTTAGGGATGGATTGTTAACTAGAATAGTTAATTAAACAGTGTGACTGTTTTACAAACTTATCATTTTGGAGTTTAGTTTAAAGTTTTAATGAAGTATGTGAGCCACTATATCATTTGCCTTAAAATACACTTCTTGGGCACTGATAAATATTGCATATGTCTCAGCCCTGCCTGCATCTCATGTCTATGGGTTGAGTAGCAGTGATGTTGAGGTCTCAGGATCTCCTGTAGCCAGATTTTAATGAAATCAGAGACACTTGGTAACGTTTCCTACCTATCTGTTCACTGTTTAACCTGCTTCTGAGATTCTTAGGAATGGAAAGTACTTACCATACCGTTTACCTTTTAGACTATATTATTATTATTACTGATTAGACAAACTTCTTGTTTGTGGCCCTTTCTTGTTTTGCCACCCAAAATAAATAGAGGTATTAGCTTCAATGATTCTGAAATGAGATATGCAATATTGACCAGGGGCAAATCCATTCAGGTATTTTAAACTTACTGATAATTTCCTGCCTTTGGTCTTCACTTTTCAGTGACTAATCAACTGACTTCTTCCATCTTGGAGAAGGGGTTTAAAAAACCTTAATCATTTTCATTACAAAATACTTGAGTAGATTGGTGCCATTTGCAACGTGAGTTTCAGGCCAGAGATGAAGGTACCCAACATCCAGAATCATTAAAAAAAAAAATCCAGAACGCAACTTTGCAAACAAATATAGTTTTTAATTGCATTGTATAATGGATTTACAGTTGTTAAATATATTATTTTACTGTATAATTTATCGCTCCTCCAGTTCCTTTAGCAATTCGTCAAAGTGAGTAATGTACCATTTGGCTTTCTCCTTTACTTGCTTTCTGATTACATTGCCTCCAAATCCAATGAAGCAGTCCTGGCAAAACAGAAAGAATGTGCACGTAGATTATTGCAGTCCCATGTAAGGAATGGAGCTTCTCAGCAGTTAAGTTTTGGTTTTAAGACTGGATTTTAAAATTTTGCTACCCCTCCTTGCCTCTTCCCCTACTTCACTTTGCATGTTTATTTTTCAAACTTGTTAACAGGAGCTTCATTAACATTTAATTTTGCACCACTTTGGTTATTAGAGTTTTGTTTCAGTAGGGAAGTTGCATCTCAGTGCCTTGTAACTTCAGGATTGTTCAGATCTGAGATTTTACTGAAAATCTGATGTCAATGTGATGCAACATTAGGCCTTATGATTCCAGAATGAGTTAACACTCAAACATGCACACAGCATCTCACCACTATCCCTGTACTGGTTATCTTAACTGTGTTTACCTCATTTCATAGATAGCAGAAGTAAACGTTAACCATGGCTCCAATCATTAACCAGGAACCATCATCATTTCTACATCTTAGAAAACCATCTGCAGTGAAAGTGCAGTGTTTGAAATTTCCACTGCTGTTTTTCTAAGAAAATGCTAAACTGCCTTGGTCATGTTAAACATGTGTTTAACAGCAAGGGGCCAGCTGGGATACTTCAGTCAGCAGCAGCTCTCAGAGTTTGTTCCTGTGCATTTCCAGGCACTGGAGTATCTGTCCCTCAGCACTGGCAAAGAAGAGGTATTGGGGTACTTTGATGTAGAGAAAGGTGCTAAAGGGGAGAAGGAATTAAGATCTCTTTCTTCTCTCTGAAATGTTTCTGTTCTTTTTTTTATTATTTCATGCTGTCAGAGCTGATATCTTCAAAGGTCTCATCAGCATATGGTGAGGTGAGCCCTCCTGCTAGGCCAGTACCAGGTAAATGTCCTCCAGACCTGTGCCAGCCCTTACTGCTGAGCACCATTAATCAGTGTTCAGAACCAGAGTGAGACCTGTGCAGAAGCAAGCACTGTGGGGACATAGAGGGGGAAGGCAGATGTGGTGACATCAGCTCAGTTTGAGACAGGTCACTAGACTGTCACAGAGTCCTGGTGGGCCCAGCCACCATCCTGGCTTAGAGGGTGACACCCTTACTGAGATTGTCTGAACTGAGAGCAGTCAACCTTTGCATGATATAGGAGGAAACTACCTACAGAGATCTCTTCTAGGCCGTGGGAAGTGCTAAAGATCTCCTTCAAGTCCTATAAAATATTCAAGCCACACTTTTTCCCCCCCCCCCCAAAGGATTTGCCCAAAAGGAATTTAGAATTTAATTTAATACTTACAGCAGGGGGACAGGCTTCCATGTCTGTAGCTCCATCTCCAATCATAACTACTTTCTTAAAGTGAAACTGTTCCTTCAGATGGGTAATAACCTTTCCTTTCCCCCCTGATTCAGATGTTGGTTGTGTTTCATCAAATCCTGCATATTCTCCTAGAACACAGTGGAAGGACAAGTTAGACACATAGCCTATTTTCTTGTAAATGAAGAAAGATACGTGCCTGTGGTCTTTACTTCAGAAAACAGCTCATTTCATGCAGTTCTGCAAGCCTCGCAATAGCAGCATCCCAAAAAAGTAATTAGAAGGTAAGGGTAAAAACTAGGATTTTCCTCAAGTCTTCAGTGGGGATATTTTCAAATGCTAAGCCAAAAGCAGGAACCCTGTGTGGGTATTGTTACAAAATCCATTCCCAGTCACTCTGGTCATCCTGGTGTCACCACTTCAAAAGCAGCATCCAGTACAATGTATAGAAAGTGTATGAAACACTGAGAAAGAAACAACCTTACTAACTACAGTTCTGCTTGATTACACTAGCTTAAAGTCCAGAGCAGCTCTCCTAAAGTACCTCAGTCTCCATACATACCTCGAAGTCACTGAAGGTGAAGTTTGCCTCTGAAACCAGGTGAGTGTCATGCACTCTTTGAACTTGAAGGAGCAGGAGAAAACGAAACTCTGCTGTCAGCAACTGTACCATGTTTTACCTTTGGCACAGCTTGCAATTAAAAAGTAACTACAGCTCTATTTTCAGATGTGTGGAAAATTACCTTAACTCATGTTTTTGGTAAGGTCTTGCAGATTTCCTACTTGGAGCTAGCTGGGTTGGTAACAAGGTCATGTAGGCTGGACAAGTATCTGTAGCCCTATATCTGGCAGTTTGAACCCAACATTTTAAGTGGCATTAATTAGCAGAGAAAAGAGACTTTAAGGGAATCTCACCATTAAAGTAAAACTTCAGCCTGTTGGCAAAGACGTTTGCTGTTGGAATATTCAGCTGCAAGGCCACATGCTCCACAATGCTCTGAAACCCCCCAGAGACCAGGAAGACCTGGACCCCTCGCTGATGAAGCCTGCTCACCAGCTCCCTGAGAAGAGAGAGCAGAGAGCAACCATGAGTGCCTGGCAGCATCCAGGGATAACAGGAAAGTTAAAAAAACACCTTTCCTAAACACAGCTGCTCATCCTGTGTGTTATTCCTGTGTAGTTAGGATGTGTGCTGCTGTCCAGCCCCATCCACCTCTGCTGCCCAAAGCTTTTCCTGCCTTCCCTTGTAAGTTTGTGCGCTCACCTTGCTTGGAAAGAGCTGAATAACTCCACCATGCCTAGAGACATTTACTTGATCAAAAATAAGCACCCCCTAGAAATATTTTCTTTATATTTTCATACTATTCACATTAGTTCCCTTGAACAAATGAGAGCAGACCCAACTCAGATTTATTTTTTTCTGAACTGAATTAAAGCAAAAGCAACAGCAAGAAATGAATCTATAGTGCAGAATAGAAAGGGAATGTGGAGGAGATAAAGCCACTGTGCCAAAATGCACAAGTGAAATTCTGGAAGTGTGCAAAGTGCCAACGTTTTCTCCCTCGTTTGATTCCCCAGAGGCTGGACATTGATGGCATATTTAGAGGAGGGCACCAGCAACAGAAAAGGAATCCAAAAAAGGAAAAGTTTTCAGATCCAGTTAATGTCAACAGGGCTTGAAGGCAGTTAAAAGTTTTTGGAGATTTGGCTCTAGAAGCAGGGAGGTCAGTGTGCAGCAGTGCTGAGCAGTAGGGGTGGAGGCAGCAACAGCGGAAATGCTAAAAAGCAAAGTGGAGGCTTAAAGCAGGCTACAGAGGAAAGGAGGAAGAAAAGGAAGGCATGAAAAGGAAAATCATGTGATTCTAAACAAGGAAACAATGTTCTCTTTGTAGTTACATCTAGCTATGCCTTCTACAGAAAAAGCTGAGCATGTGTTTCATTTCAAGGAGAAAATAAAAATCACCTAAAACTACTGTATGTGCTAAAAATAGACTGGGAGCTATGGCCAGATTTTGTAGGAAAGAAATCCTTTTCAATTGTTTGAAACAATTTGAATAGAAAAAATAACACCCCACCCTTTCTGTTTAAGTAGTTAATGTTCATTCCAAACCCAAAGATGAATGAGTGCATGCATATATATGTATTTCCCCTTAATGGTTTTTTAAATTTTTTTTTAGGGACTTCAGTACAGAGTGGGTAGCTCTGAACAGTGGATCCCCAAAGCTGAGTCCAGGGGTGGGACTGCACACAGAACTGTCAGAGAAAGGTAATATAACTGCAGAACAGACCAAAACAGTAGTTCATACTGGATATTAAATCTCCCAGTTCTATCATCTATCAAAAAACAGATGCCATTGACTAGATGATTTCCCATGCCCATTTAATCCTCAAGCCAGAATTTGAGCTTGCCAGCCAGAACCGGTTAGTACCCAGGTCTGTTTTCTTTTTACATGGATGCTTGGCCATTTGACATGGACCTAGGCCATTACAAGCTCCTGACATAAACTTTGTACACAGTATGGAAGTGGAGCTGGAAGGCAATTAACCCAGCTCTGTGGTCTTATAGCCTCACTAATGTCACAGGGTTTTGTTGATTTATGTCCTGTGCATTGGAAATACTTTTTTGCTGGATCATTTGAAATTCTTCTTACCTTATTCCTGGAGTTAGCTGAGGTGGGTTGTCAGATATTAATTTCTGCACTTGCTCATAGGAAGGACGTATGAGACCGAGTCGTGCTGTTAGAGCTGCTTTGAATGTCACACTGCCACCCATAGCTCTGCGGGTCCTAGGTTGTGAGCCAGAGGAAGTAAAGCAGTGACACTTAAGTTGAGGCTTCTCACAAGAACAGTTAGTTCAAGAAGCATGACAAGGAACAAGGTAAGAGCCCAGAGGTTCTAGGTGATGCTCTATCTGTGTGGTAAAGGAGAGGATCGGTACGCTGCAAAGACTGGTGTCAACCACTGGTAGATCTCCACAGATCTGAGCTCTTGTGAAAAACAGTGAGGCAAAGGAAAACTGTTTCCCTCTGAGTGCATCTGAGCCGCTGGGACCAGTATTCCCAGACTGCAGCTCGGGTGCCCTTCTCTGAAAGTAACAGAACTGCTGCTACAAGTTTCAATGGAAACAGCATCATCCTCAGCAAAGTGTTAATAGAGTCGTCTCCTCTCCTCCATCTCCTAACAAGGCTTACTAGTGCTTAGCCAAGTTTAATGATGAGGGCTGACCTTAGTCTAGCAAAAAAACTTGCATTAGAGAATTTATGTCAGTATGGTTTTGTTGAGAGGCTTCACAATTCCAAAAGAAGTTACTACATTATGCATTAATTCCACTTCTTATTCCTGAAATCCGTTTTAGATTGTAATAATCTCCTGTGACAGAGCTGAATCATCCCTATCGTAAATTCACTGTCACAAGTTAACCTTATCCATGCTTCTCTTTTGCTGCTGTGGCTGTGAGGTAAACAGCAAGCACTGTTACTTACATCTCTGCGACGGCGTCTCCCACCCCACAGAACTTGGCGAGCTCGTCGATGCCCTCTTCCCTGATGACTGTGCTGTCCACGTCGAAGCACACCGCGTCGGCGCTGCGGAAGATCTCCTTCATCTCCAGGAGGGATGCCATCCTTTTAGGAACCTTCTTACTGTGGGGAGACAAGATAAAGTCTTTCTCTGAGGGAGAGTACTGCACTGTGTCTTGAGCCATTGGTGCTGCTGGTGGGATTGGTGCGAGTAGGGACGAGCACAGCCCGGTAGCCAGCTTTTATCAAAGAGCCCGAGTGGTGGTGGGGGTCTGGCTCGGCTGCTGATTTGCTCTCTGCTGTTGCTGCCTACTGATGTTCCATTTACGTTACAGGTGGGCCGTGGAGCTTTGGGCAGTTGCTGATTTGCTCTCTGCAGGTTCAGCCCATTGATGTTCACATGGGGTTCAAGGTTGTAATACTTGGCATCTGCTGAGCCATCCGACTGCCAACTGCTGTGTGGGACTTGCAGTTCTCTGTCTCATCTTGCCCTCACCACTCAAATGGATCTTGATTTCCTATCAGACCCAGTCTACTGTGTCAAATTAGTTGCTCCAGGAGGTAGTAAAACACCCAGCTCTTAAGGATTTGCTTGATGGTACTAAGATGTAACTATCTTAAACCTGTGAGTGGTTGTCCCTAAATCATGAAGGTTTTGATCCTGATTAATATAAGCTAAATATTCTCATCAATATTCTCATCGTCTATGAATGCATAGAAGTTTTGGCCATTAGCATTATGAATTAGTCTTTTATAAAATCCATTAAAGCCTTGGGCTTTGAGAACTTTGCTCAACCCATAAAGATATTGCATAATGATACAACTATTTCCATAATGGTGCCTGACAAAAGCTGATTTTCTTCTTTTTATATCCATTTAAATATGTTGAACACTTCTTCTGCAGATAAGAAACACAAAGTGTTAATGAAGTATTTCCATACTGTACCCTACTCACCTTGTTCTTCACCCTTTCATGAGGGAATTCAGTGTGGACTTTACTAGGAATTATCCAATCTGTACATTTAGACACAAATTACACCACGTAAGCACCACGGCTGCCTCCTGAGCTGGCTTTGGTGTGCTCACTGAGAGACCACAGCTAAATAGCTAATGGTCAAAGCAGGAACAGAAACCTGTGGGTTTATTCCCACAACATACTGTAAAACTCTGGTACAGCCTTAGAAGCATCACTGAAGAATTCTCTGCTGCAGACAGCATGTGGGGTTTTATTCCGTTTTTCTATGAGGACTGCACTGTCTGTATAACAAATACAGTGCTGTACCATTGGCATGGCACCTCAGAGAAACCTGTGGCCATGGACATAAAAAGTCTCCACCTGACAGAGACTGGTCCTGAGCCAAGGCTGGGCAGTGGGCGTGCAGGTGACATGTGAATTCCAAGTTTACTTTGCATTAGCCTTGACTTGGCGTTGGCTCCACAGCCCTGTGTTTGTGTTTTCAGTGGCAGGTTTGGATTTCCTGAGCACGAGGGCTTTGACTCTAGGGCAAGCCTTGACAGCTATTGGCTTGCTATATTTGTGCAGCAGAATACAAAAACATCCACTAACATTTTTTAAATGGCAGGGCATTCATTTTTTTCCAGCCTATTGGAAATTATAAAGTCCACCAAAAGTTCAGGCCTGGGTTTGGTGCCAATTTTGAAGATTTGCTCTACTGGACAAACTGGTTGCATCACTGTGGCGTGACACTTGCGTCACGGTGTTCCAGCACCAAATCCTTCTTGTGCAAAGCCATCACATTGCCTCATGCTAACCAGGGGCTGTGGTGCAATGTCACTGCGTGGGGCCACCACACTCTGAGGTGATTTCTTGGTGAGAAGCTCAAATATACTGCTGGATATACATCTTCAAAATTTTAATCGCTCTGAGAAAAATGTTAGCACTAGAAATGCACACTGGGAGCAGGAAGGAAGGGACATTAACTCTTCCTTCTCTCTGGTAGCCACATTTCCCATACTCCTTTCCCTTCTGGCTGCCCCTTACAATGATGAGACCACTGCTGTGGTGGACTTGGAACTTTGATGGACAAAGAGACAAGTGAGAGGAAGAATTGCAGATACCAGTTCTGGAGCCGTGGTTGGGATTAACCCTGCCCTCTCCTTGTTCCATGCAATTAATCTTCCAAATGAGTTTCAAGCTGTGGTTTATAGTTCCTAAAAATGACAAGTTGGAAGGGAAGAACTGCATTTTGAAATGCAGAAACCATCAGTAGTTCCTCATCTGCCTTGGCCTGCCACCTGCTAAAATCTTTGCACCTTCTTCTGTAGCTGGGCAGTGAGTCCTGGAAAACACAGATCTGGTTTTGGCTAATGTATCATCACACAGGTTGGAGAGCTTGTGATGAACTGTAAAGTAGGGAAGCTCGTGTAAGAGCAAAGAGGAGAATCTATGACGGAAGCTTCTGCTATTGCAGGGGGTCTTGCTGGTAGGAAAAGCAAATTTTAGGAGTTAAAGATGGTTCACTTGGAGTGAAATAAGGTTCTTCTGCCCTTGTTGGCAGAGCTCCAGTGGTCACCATCAGCTCCAGAGGCTGGCAAATGACAACATGCCAAATGGTAATATGCCAGTTTCAAGAACCTGTACATTTTTTTCCCAGCCCTAAACATAGATCAGAGCATGAGGCAAGGCCATTAGTGATAGAGCAATGGGGGGAAACCCGAGCAGGAGAGATTCCTTCCCTTGTTTTCAGAATTTTCACTGGGCCATCCTGACATGGCATCCTTCACAAAGCTGCCCAAAATTGATCTCCAGGTAAGTGTACATAGGAAATAAGACACATCAGCTTGTCCACAGGCAGGTGTCACTTGGAAACATGAGCAAAAAGAGTTGAAGCTGTGTAAAAACTTTCTGTGGACAAATCTCTAACAGCTGTAGTAAGGGAACAGCAATTTTTACTTCCAGAGTGGTACAGGCCTCTACAGCTGGCAGAGATTGATACTTTGAAGTACAGGGCATCTGATTGCTTAAATGCATCCATGTTTTAATGAGATGGTAAGAAAAAAAGAAATTCCCACAAAAAAATGAGTTCTGTCTCCATATGAAAAACATAGGTAGAAAAAACTCTGATCTTTCTGCCATTGAATTTCAGATAGATCATCTATTCCTATCCTCTTACTCACATGTTGGAAAAGCACCCAAGCAGCAAACATTTCAACAGGCCTGATACTAAAGTACTGTGGGGAAAAGATGAAAAAAAGAAAATGGGGAAAAGAAGAAACAATGGGAAAAAAAGTGACTAGAGAAGATGTAAGAGAAGAGTGATGGAGAGAGGTAGGGTGAAACCTGCGATAAAGACAGAGGAAAAGGAAATCACAAGGGAAAGTGGAATTCCCATGAGATCTCCTTTCCTCCAGACTACCATTCATTAGGCCATTTGGGAAATAAAAACTTGCATTTCCACGAGTTATGTTTCGTAACAGGGAGGGTGGAGTCCCAGGAGCAAGCACAGGGATTATGTAAGGCCACATGTCAAAGGAAAACAACTGAAATCTTTTTTGTTTGTTGACCCTTCAGAGACAGGCACTTGCTGCACTGTGGAAAGCTGAAACATCTGCACTATCTGCTACATGAAATGCAAAAGGAGCAAGTGAATGGCACTCAGAACTCCAGGTGATCAGGGGCTGGTGTATCTTGAGATCTCAAAATCCTCATTGTGACTGGACTTCACTGGTTACCATGCCAGCTTTCAGAAGTGCTGCCACGCTGCTGCTTTGCATTACGTTCACATTTATTGCACTGAAAAGATGTAGATTAAGTAAATCTTCATGAAATATTATCTAAAATATCTTTTTAAGCAGATCACTCAGGAATATCCAAGTTTGCAAACAGTTCCTGGTGTTCCTGACTCACTTTCCCAGTTCAGGAGGTGTGAGTGAGCCCTTCATGGGTGTGTTGCTGCAGCAGAGTAACACTGCAGTGAGAGGAACAGAAACGCCACCACGTTAAACTCTTTCTGTTGCACTGAAGGGAAACTGCTGCTTAGAGTAAGGGATCTGGAGAAAACCATTCTTGAAACTTTTCTCAAGACCTTTTCCCACTACAGGAATGATCCTGCTATAAGAATGTTCACAGGAGCATTGCCATGGTATCCATTTAAACCGACCACTTAATGCTCATTGTTTCTAGTCCCGTGTCTGTAAAAGGGGGATAGTGTGGTGATACAGCTTTTCCATGCTGAGCTTTAATTCTTAGTCCTAGTGATGTGCTTTGAAAGCTTTAGAGGTGAGGGGATACTTTTAAGCAGATTAGTTATATTTAAACAAATGGTGACTGTTTATATCCCTGCAAGTACTGCTCTTGAAAAGTTCAGCCCATCCATCTGTAATTGCCTCTGTGGTTTTCAGTGTGAGAACAGCAAGATTCAGTCCTTACCCTCACTAGGCTTGTTTCTCTCTTCCTGCTTTCCTGTTCAGGTTTTAAAGGCAGCAATACAAACCCGTATGCAAGTCAAGAGGTGAATCATTTGCAATCTGAAGAGCAGCACCTAACAGGGAACTTATTCAAGCACCTTTTGAAAAAGTAGTGGCAAAAGGGTAGAAGGAACGTGATGGATGTTGTCATACACCTCCCAACGCTCCAATCCCCTCTTGCCTGTCCTGACAAAATGATGGTGCGTCCCCCCTGCACGATTGCATCATTCCTTCGTGCTGCTGCTATAAAACAGGCACCACAGTGCTGCTGCATTGCTGCAGCTTGCCGGGCAGCACAGCACAGCCCCAGCAGAAGAGACTCTTCATTGTCTATACTAGAAAAACACGGCAAGTGTTACGGATCTGAGCCACCAAACGCCAACCCCTTCTTCACGGAGAGAAAAAACCCGTCCCCGGTGACTTACAGTATTGTACTGGCCGTGGCTGCTGCTGCTGCTGCAAACCTCTTGGCTGCACAAGATAAGAAGGGATCAGCTGAGACCTTCAGTCAGATAAATACAACGGCACGGGCCGCGCTGGAAGAAAGCCGCATTTTGTAAATCACTCTTTTATAATCTGCTGAGCAAGCCAGCCGGGGTGGGTTTTTTTTAAACGCTTGCACACATGTAACCAGAGAAGTCCAGCTGTTCGCTGACAGGCGAGGAGAGGTGTAACCTTGCCTACGTCGGGGGAGGAGCCCGAGCCCAGTTTGGGGCGCTCCCAGCTCGGGCAGGCAGGGCCGGGCCGGGAGCAGGCTGGGTGATGGCGAGGCGGTGGTGGCGA